>NC_041397.2:166703979-166803979 GCF_900747795.2 Erpetoichthys calabaricus
CAATTGTGCCTCGAGGTAAGGGGGGAGTCGTATGTGTGGACTGATAATGAAGTGGAGTTATTCCTCAATATCACACTCAAATATAAAGCTAGCAAAAATCAGGAAAACCTATAGGGTGGTCCAGATCTAACTATGTAATTATTGCATTGCATTACATTAAAAGTTGCATAGTTAGATCTGGACCACCCTGTAGACTGGGAGTTACGCCAAATCTAAGTATGCTCACATTCTGAGATGCCCCCAGAGTTTCCTCATTGCAAGAATGATCTAACCAGGGTCATCATCACCATTAAACTGAAGGCGATGAGGGGAAAACATATACAGTATAAGCAGTAGACTCTGGTCAGAGAAGCTGACATGTCAGAGTCATTCTCCTTTACTTTGAGCTACATGAGCAGATTTGGGGTGCTTCATCAGCAACTACTACCATTCCATCCTGTATAGAAACTGCAGATGTCAATACAACTTCTGATCATCACAGTTTGGATTCTGGATCTCCTTCATCTGCACTTGACCTCTCCTTTGCAGAAATATCAGATGTGTCTGATCAACTACAAGAGTCTGATGGCAGCAATTTGGACTCCTCAGTGGTGAAGGAAAGAAGAGATCTACTTAATGTAAGTCATAGATTGTTAAGAAGTGCTTAACGTTATGTTTATAGAGACTGTAAATTGTTACTATGTTCATAAAGACTGTATATACTGTTATATGTTTTTAAAGATTATAGACTGCACTATACTGGTACTGTGTCTGATACAGTAGTGGAAGAAGTACTCAGATGTTTTGTAAATGTAGCAAATCCTAAGTATAAAAGTATTAGCATCAAAATGTATTAAGTACCAAAAGTAAAAATGCAGAATGGGCCATTTTATAATAATATATATTTTATGGAATCATTAATGTTTTCATCACATTAATTTTGCACGTGGTGGAGTTCACCTTAATTACTTGATACTGCAGGGTAGTTTAATCTATAAAACACCTCATAATAAACTAGATGACTTATATTAATAATCTGAGTCTGCAAAGTAACTAAAGAGTTATCACATAATAATAAATAGTAGAAAATGATGGAAAACATACACAATCCTTTCTTATTGAGTACTATTATGAATCACTACTCTGCGTGACCCAGATTCAGACAGCATGCAATCCAAAATGGATCAAAACCCATAGTTTAAGAACCTATGCAATACTGACAGCAAGACAGGGACCCACCTCTGGACAGAGCACCAGTCCACCTCTAAGCATAATCATGCATACCTGGTCTATTTGCAGTTTTAATCAGGACACACTTGCATTTCTTCAAAATTCTAAAAGTCAAAGATATGGCCAATGTAATGAAATTCTTTCAGTTAAATGGTGATTCGTATACTCAAAAGCACTGGTAGAAATTAAGTGAATGTGCATTTCAGATGGAAAATTTTATCTTAATCAGAAATGTCATGTGAACTTATGAATTTGAAGTGGACAACCTAAAGACACGAAGCCTTTATTTTTCAGGAAAACCTAAATTAAAAGTTTTAAAGTACTGGCTAACCAGATTTGGTTGGCCTGGTGGACTGAATGTCTGTTCTTGTCCTAAAAATTAACTCACACCATGTACAAGATGATTATTATTATTATTTCTTTTGTGTGTGATATTACCAATGTAGAAGCGAAACATTATATCCAGGGACTTAATAATGCCAGAATAGCTGCCAGCTACTTGAGTCTTCTCTTGGAAACAGTGATATTTATTTACTAGATATACTACTATACATAAGTAACACAGACCTCAGAGTTAACATTTGCAGTGCACCGTGTAATTCTCTGTTATGCGCCATTTGTTATGGGATTCTAAAAACAGTGTCAATGTTTGTGAGGCTCCATCTACTGGAATGAAAAATGGAATGCCTTTTATTATTAAAAATGTTTGTGCTCTGCAATCTTTTGGAATGACAGAGACATAGCAACCGGACGGACATAAAGACAGACAGACATTTAACCTTTTATTAAAATGGATTGTTTCTACACTTCACATTTGGCTGGGCGGTAAGTGTAAATGATGCTTTTTTGCTCATATATTAAAGGCCACACTTATTGCTGAGAACACAGAGTACAGCTCCATCCTGTGAGCGCTAATCCCTTTCAGCACATTCTGTTTTTACACCACCTTCTGTCCTACTTACAATTCATTGCTTTACTGACTTTAAGCATCATTGTCAACAGTTATCTTTCCCATTCCTGGCTTGTTTTTTAATGCTGTTTTTCCAAATGCATTTACAGTGTGCATGTGTCACAGACATTCTCATGTAGAGAACAACATCTGATAGCAGTCACGCAGGATCATTTGGGAGGCACATGCTTTTTCCAATCATCAGCTTATTAGCTGAAGTAGACCTAAGGGTGTTAAAGAACCAGGGCAAAGTTTCAAAACAGTTTGTATTTCCCAAAAATAATTTTAACTACATCTTTAAATAATTCAGTCAGTTTTTTTAATCATTTCAGACCTCTAAAACTTTGAATTAATATAAAATGTGATTTATACCTAAACTGTGACAGACAGTAAAATGAGAACATTGATCTGAATCAAACCATAATTTACAGATTTTAGCAAATTGTATTCCTTTCCTTTGAATCCAGTGTCTCTTTAGTTAAATACCATCTCCAGATTTCAGGTTTACAGATATATGTGAAGGTGTTTGTGTTGTCAAGGTCTGCTATTCCTGAGGCTTCCTTCCACCTACATGTTGGATTACTAATAAAGTAGACTGGCTGCAGATGAGGAAACTGATTTCTGTCATAAATCACTTCATCATAAATGAGGATTAAATATTCAATTATTATGTAATTTCTCTTTCACTATCATTATGTTTAGCACATATATTTGCTAAAAAGAACTTACAATAAAATAATGTATATATACTGTACTGTAAAACTACCCTGCTATGAATTAAACCAGGGGTCTCCAAACTTTTCAGCCCGAGGGCCGCATTGACTATCAAACAGCAGTTTGGGGGCCGACTACACACTCGAGGTCCAAATAAAAAAGAATCAAAACATAGATGTTGTTTTTAATTATTTATTTAATATTATTTTATTCAGTTATTATTTAATAACACATTGATACACTACACATGAACACCTGTATTAGTGGGAATGGTGAAATTGTTTCCTGGATGCCAAAATAGCAGACATTTCTGGCTTTAGATTTGATGTCCCTAACATCAACAGTGACCTGAGATTATCATCAGACAAGTTTGTTCTCAAATTGTTCTTCACGTATTTCATTCTTGAAAATGTTTGTTCACACAAGTATGTTGTTCCAAAGATTGAAAGGTACCTTGGGCAAAAACTGGTAAAAACCCACCAGTCCTTCTTTGAACTTGTCCCTAAGGAAGTCATTTGCTTGCAACTCAATGACCTCCAGCTGCAGTTCATCTGGGCAACTGGCCACATCTGCTTCAAATGGGTTTTGAAACAGTCTCACTTCTTCTGCCTTTGAATCCAAGTCAGAAAACCGCTCCTGAAACTGCAGCTGGAGGTCTTTGACGATCTCGCATGCAAATGACGTGGGGAACTCAGCTGTTGCTTCAGCCATGAAGACCTTGCACTGCTGAAAGTGCGTCAAGTTGTTGGCCTGTACTTGTTCCAAAAACAAGACAAGTTTAGATCTGAAGGCCTTTAGGTGGGTGTATAGATCAGAAACTAGATTTTTCTCTCCTTGTAGTTTCAGGTTCAGAAAATTTAAATGACTAGTTATTTTTGCAGCAAAGGCCAATTTCCATACCCACTCTTCATCAGATAGTAATGGCTGTGGCTTGACTTTACTTTCCAGGAAGTCACCTATTCCCTTTCTTAATTCAAATACTCTGTTCATAACTTTCTCACAACTTAGCCATCTTACTGCTGTGTAATATGGTAAATCTTGCGCTTCTGTGTCACTATCTTTCAACATGTCTCTGAACTGTCTATGGTTGAGCCCATGTGACCTTATTAAATTCACCATCTTCACCACAGGATTCAGAAAACTGCTAATGCCCAAATATTTAGCACACAAAGCTTGCTGGTGAATAATACAGTGCAGGAACATTGGTTGTGGAATGTTTTTCTCATTACACATCTGCTTCACTTGTCCAACCAAGCCTTTCTTTATGCCACTCATGTTCTTTCCTCCATCAACAGTCAGGCAACTGAGGTTAGTCCAGTCCAAGTTATAATCAGCAAATGTTTTTTTCAATTCATTGAATATATCCTCTCCGGTAACAGTGCCATACATGCTATGTAGGGAAGCCAGCTCTTGTGTTATGTTCATGTCTTCATCCACACCTCTAATGAACACAAGCAGTTGAGAAGTGGACCAGCTGTCCAGCGATTCATCCATTGCAATTGAAAAATGGCGAAACTTGTTTGTATTTTTCGCTATTTGAGTCACAATGTTTTCACCCATGTCTGCAACATGGCGGGCAATAATATTTGCACCCAAAGCTACATTATTAAATTGTTTCGACTTTTCTGGGCAAAGTTCCTCAGCCACCTCCAACAAACATTCCTTCACTACATCACCATCTGTAAACGGTTTGCCACTTTTAGCCAGGACGTAGGCAACTTTATAACTGGCCTTAGTTAAGGATTCATTTTCATTTGAGGATTTACTGAACAATGCCCTCTGAGATGTGAGTTGATTTTGTAATTTAGAAAATTTTTCGGCACGAACTTTACCCTCCAACTGTGCATATTTCTCCTGATGTTTGCTTCGATGATGACGGTGCAGGTTGTATTCTTTTATCACAGCCACGGTTTCGTTGCAAATCACACACAATGCTTTCTCGCCGGATTTGATGAAGAAGTATTTCAAACTCCATTCTTCTTGAAGTTGCCGACACTCGTCGTCTATTTTTCTTTTCCTCTTCTCGGCCATCGTTGGGCACTAAAATAAAGTGACTTCAACATGAATAAATAGTGAAACTGAAAGTATCTTGCACACAATATCGCTCAAAAAACCTGATTATGCGAACTAATTTCGTCGCAATTATAGCTGCAAATGACCCGAAACAATTTTTTAAAATTCTTATGATTTCTTAAGTTAAACTTACCTGAATATAGTCTGCAAATATATCCACTTATGGTAGAGAGATTGTTGCTTTTAATGTTTCCTCTTCAGAATATTCGGAAAATTCTTGTTAAACTAACGACATTCCCAATACTTTATACACACTGGTAAGTAATTACGCGAAGGAAATTATCACTAAATAAAACAGAGTGCAACATGTTTCACAATTAGACGCTAACTGGCACCAACACCTCCTCATCGCAGCAGTCAACCGCAACTGGCAAACTGTGATCAAAATAATCAAGTCTTGAACAAGCAGCAAACCATTTAAAAACTCTGCCACTAGATGGCGTTATATCATCTCATTGACTGTGAACAGAAGTAGAAAAAGTAAGCAGCGAATAAGGTTTTGTAATGTAGTGATTGGTTGAAAAATATAACACACTACTGCGCGGAAAAACTTAACGTCCACGTAAGCGGCGGCTGATCTTGGCAGGATACACGTAAATTTCTGTAATTTGTTTCCATAGATAAAAAAGTCTCCACGGGCTGGATGAGAGGGCCAGATGCGGCCCGCGGGCCGTAGTTTGGAGACCCCTGAATTAAACAGATGTTTGACCCCCTTGCAATCCTGAATTAAAATAAACAGGTTTGAGAATGTTAATATTTATGAAGATTTTTTTTCTGCATTGCTGGAGTTCTGTGATCTATTTAGGCTCTTGGATTAGAAACTAGCAAATGCTCTGAGAGTCTTTGCACTCTGCTTGACTTATACTGTTGTTCTGTTTAATGTGGAGGTTTGATTATGGTTTGTAATGTGGGTCTGTCTCTAGGAATGTCTTCTTACTATGTACCACTTGTACGTTAATCAAGTTTTTTGTTCACCATACTGTATTTGTGTTTTCATGTGCATAGTTTAAGATATGCTATTTGTGATTTGAATTTATCTTCCTCAAAATTAAAATATACAAGATCCAATAAAGGTAAAACTCTAAGACAGTTTCTAACCAATCTTACTCTGCTGCTACTACTAGAATTTTAAGCAAATATCTGTAATCAACACATGATCATTTTTACAGATTAATATAAGCATATACTTAAATGAAGTAGTATTGATAGATTATTAAAAGCATAAGGAAGAAGACTGAAGGTAACTAAAGGGTTAACTAAACGTGGCTTAAAGCTTGGGCACATGAGGTTTTTTCCTCATCTAGTGGAGTCTCCAAATTAGTTGCTAAGGTTAAAATGAAGTACCGTATATACTTTCGTTTAAGATCTCCCATGGATAAGTCGGGGCTTGATTTTACTGTATAATTTCTGGTATTTTATAATGTCGGTCATATAAATCAAATGCGGAAATCTCACGCTATTGGTCCAAGAGATTATGATATGCTAACGCCCACCCGAGAAAGTAAACACAGAGCACACTGCCTTTTTTTCTATGTATTGTGCCAACGTGACCTCACAGTAACACCTAAACTATTCCGAAGCGACGTTGGCACTGTTTTGAGTTTTTTGTATCTCACACTCTCATACACCTTTATTGTAACAGCATCCCTTATGTACGACGGAGCATTCGATCAGAAGAAAATATGAAGCTGGTTTTACATTAAAAGTTGTTGAAGTGGCGAAAGAAATTGGTAACTGCACTGCAGCAACAAAATTCGATGTGTTTGAGAAACTCGTGTGAGACTGGAGGAAGCAAGAAGATGTAAAAAAAAATTTAAAGGTCACATTTTTGAACGGGCATATAAGTCGGAGTCTGATTTTATGATCGATTTTTCGGGTTTCAAGACCCGACTTATACGCGAGTATATACGGTAGGTGTGTAACAAATACCCCCTTAAAAAATGAGCCCAAACACCCCTATTATGAAGCAGTGATAAGATCAGTGGGATAACCCGTAGGACACCGCTGTTAACGAAGCAATGTTTTGAAAAAAGGAAGAATCGACATGTATACAAAGTTACTGGTGGCTGTATTCAATTGGCTAAGATGATAGAACTCTGCATATTAAGAGTTAGATGGCATGATGTATTAGATAAGGTAATGTAATAGAAAAGTATAAAAGGGAATGAATTGTATTAATAATTGCTCATTCCATGGACTGAGACATTTATGTATATCTATATGCAAATATAGAACCATTCTGCATTTTCATCTGGTCTCCAAGAATGATTTATTTGAATACAGAGAAAAGTTTTTTCCACAACACAACCATGCTATCAATCCATCCAGGAAAAAAATTCCATTCTCTCATTATCAAAAATCTGAATCTAGAAAAGGCAAGTTTTATTTTCTTAATCTCCTTCATATATCTTACTCAACATTTATGAATATGATTAAGTAATTTCAACTATGGAATTTATTTTGTACATCCGTAATTGTCAATGTCAGTCCTGGGGTGCACTGTACCAGTTTTTGCTCCATTCAGTTTCATAATCAGTGAGTTATTTTATCTCTAAGTTATCTCATTGTTTATTTAGGTGGTCTTTTATTTTTATTCACTAATTCTGTATTCAGAAAGTGTAGTAGTATGAGATGTCTATTTGTAACACATGCAGAAATATTTGTATTTTTGTCACACCTTTATATATTTATGTTCTAAATCTTTTCATGTGGAGTTTATCTTCTTAGTTGTTTCCCTAATTATGACAAGCAAAAAGCCAAGTAAACACCAGGGCATATGGCATGGAATGCTTAAAGTCTTTAATCTATTTTATTGTCAAATCCACTACTCTACTAGTGTAGAATGAAAGTGATGGAAATCATAAAAAACAAGAAAAAAGACACTACATTATTTCAATGTAGCATACAGTATACAACTGCTTGCTACATTTCAGTGAAAATGTTTTATAATTTCTGGGTTGACACTAAAACATAAACTGGGAAATAACAGCATGTTGCAGTCTAATTTAATGCAGACATTTGTTGGGATGAAAACCTGCAGCCTCAGGTTTCCCCGGGACTGAACTTGAGAACCAAAGTTTTATATCAAGTGAATGACTTCAGTGTCCAATGCCATAGTCTGCAGATGTTCTAGCGATCTTTTCTGCAGAGGTTTCTGTCCTGTGGTCTCATTTATATTCAAGAATTTAACCATTCATTCATTTTCTAAGTCTCTTTCCAGTTGAAAATCACAGATCTTGTGTATGTGTGCGTGAGTGTTCTGCAATGAATTTTCATCTTGTCCAACATAGCTTATTGCTACTTAGCACGTTATGCATGCTATAATTGAGTTAGAAGATTTCAAACAGTAGACTCTTGGGTAAATACTGTTTCATGACAGTCCTGCATTGAGTCTGATGCAGTTGTTGAATGGATCTACTCTGAGCTGGACAAAGAAGGTACGTTTTTTCCTTATAAAAAATTCAACTACTATTTTAAACAGCACTATCCACTGAATCAGAAGTGCTATAGTGGATAACTTTTTAAATATTTCAGTTATTTAATATATATTCTTAAGTAAGCATACTTGATTCTGGGAAAGTCTGGCAATTGTAACCCAGTTGTCTAGAGGACCTTCACGTCATCTTTCACCTCTTCATCTGTTATAAACTGTGACTAGTGGTCATATCTAATTCATTTGAGACCTTTTGTGCCCTCTAATAAGACACATGGCTTGGATTTAATCATTATTATAGCTTTTCCATGCATTGCCAGTTTTCTCACAATTTCACAGTTTATTATCAAGGGCCTCTTGCAGCCCTAATAGCCCCAATGCGATATGTAATCTGGCATACTCATAATCTTAACATCCATTTCTGCCTTAAGGTAGACATGCTTGCAAATTTTTTGTTTTACACTAATTCAGCTCTGTCATCTTCTATTAATACTACACTCAAAAGCATCACACACCTTTTCTGTTATTTTTTCATTTTTTGTAGCATATTACATCTGATGGGACAACTTTTTACAAATGCAAAGCCTGCAGTAATTGACACTCCAGGCAGGATGTGCAAAAGTGGTGGAGCTCCTCATTTATTCTGGGCCAAAAAATTCAGAGTTTGATCCTTTCTAATGTTTTTTCGGGGCCCAGACGGGCTCCCAGGAGATGGGTATGAGCTAGTTCACAGACCTGTCGTCAGTAAGTTCGTGGTACTAACAGCAGTGACCTCATCTCCCCCTTGTGTTCAGCTACCTGATATAAAAGGTCATTATTCAATACAAAGTAGGGACCTTGTGGCATAGAATGTGCTGTGCGTTGGCCGTCTACCAGAACAACTGCATTCTTTTCAAATTTAAGGGAGTCATCATTCCACTGCTTCCTTTTAAATGAAGCTGGGGTCTGCCTAAATTGAAACTGTAGACAATGTGAGAGGATCGGATTCGACCTCTAGGGGTGGGTTTTCATCCTGAGATGGCTCAGCACTCATTGATGACGTGCCCTGCTGAGTGTCCCGGGAATTTCTCTGTCATCATTAGAGGCCGAAGTCTGTCTCTCAGCTGGCTGTATACACAGCGTGGAGGATGTTGAGGGCGTGGATTCCGTGTCCGTGACTAGACCTAGCAGTAAAGCACAGGCCACCTGCTTCGCTATTTGGTGGCTTGTTTTTTCATGTGGTCTTAACCACCGAACCACTTTAGCCCACTAAGTCATTGCCTGTTTTTTTGTTTCCTTAGCTGAATTGAAGCACAAGTCCATTACATTTCTCACCTGCCAGCCTGGGTTTCTACCCCCTTTAACAAAAGACTTGCCTTTTGTGAGATATTTATGGGCAGTCCCCATACTCAGGAGCCCATAATAAGTTCCCAATGTATCCCAAGATGCACCAGGCTCTATCCTGTGGGTCACTGTTCTAAACTCCCATGGATCGTTAAGCAGGCTGATGGGTCAAAGCACACCCTGACACACCCCAAATGACCCCCACTTGGCGCCTCAGGAGCGGTACTTACCCATCCGACTTTTCTTAGGTTGCAGATTTGTATAGTGTGCCGAGTCCTGGTTTAGGTCTGACTTCCGGTCTATCAAGGAGATCATCATCCTGCAAACTATGCCACTGTGAAAAAACCAGACTCGACACACTTAAAAAGGTTTGGGGCAGCCACCTGTATATTATCCCTGGCTACAATGGGTTGATTTTTTACAAGAAGTATCTTGTTTGGAGTCCAGATGCGAACTGATGAGGGTTTGTAAAGATGGCGGTTTTAAGTAGTGTATATATGTGCCTGACCCAATACAGACTGACACCGGAGGCACGTATAAAACTAAATAAACTTTTATTTTTCTTCACCTATGGGGCACATCTTCCCTGTGCCCCACAGGCAGAACACAGTTCCAAAGCACAATAAAGTACAAACACTTTTCCTCTTTGCACCATCACTCCTCCCGGCAAGCGTAGTTCTCCTCCTCCCGACTCAGGCTCTTGGAGTGGTGGCTGCTGGCCCCTTTTATAGTCCACCCGGAAGTGCTCCAGGTGCTTGATTGCCGAGTTCAGGCTGCACTTCCGGATGTGGCGAAAACACTTCCCATAAGGGCTCAGGAGTCCCAGCAGCAGCACCCCCTGGCGGCGCCTGCGGGACCCAACAAGGCTTCACCCAACTCCAATTCCCATGGAGGCACCATTCCAACCCAGGGGGGGTTGCCATCTAGCATCCGGGGGGAGGTATTGAAAAGTCAATGGCTGCTCCCCCTGAACATATACCAAAAGGGCGTTGGCCGCAGTAGTCAGATCGGATGTGACATAGGGGAACCGGAAGTGACCTTCTTCTGATGTCAGTTGAGGCGCCGGAACTGGAAGTGACATCATCTTAGGCACTGAGACCAGAAGTGATGTCTTCGATGCTGAGTCAGACAGGTTTTCCCGTGGCTGGTCTGTAGTGATAGCAGGAGAAGATTTAGTGCATCCCGCCACCCCCTGGCCTGGTGTGGAATTACCTTCACTTGGTCCAAACAACAACCTCCTACTCACACGTGCGTGATAAAGTATTAAAGTGAAAATGTCTAAAGGGCTTGCTTACCTCTGATTTATCTTCTGTAACTCTATTTATATTTGTGTTTCTAGCCAGTTCCTCAGCTCCTATAACTTTCGTATGTAATGCCAAAAGCAAGCTTAGTATTTGTTTTTAAAATTAATTCCTTTTATTTGAAAAGAAAACATTACAAGAGAACACAAATGAAAATAATACAGCAGGTACAATCATATACAAGGTTAAATGGTTTGGTGAAGAGTGACAATGTTTGTAACTTTCTTCTCTTTGTATTTTATTTGTAAAAGTTATCCAGATGCAAAAAAAAAAAACTAATGTTTTATGTGTCTGTAGCAAATTCAAACTAAGCAAAATACTTGTCTTAATTAATTTGTAATAATTTGTTATGATAAGTTGGGATAACTACATTAAAGTTACCTTTTAAAGGCAGACAAGGGAGTTTTAATAAGACTCTCCAAGTTAGAGGAGTTGTATTGTTATAAACTCCCTTATTATTACTGTAGCAGCAATCAGTTGGTTTTTTTCATTTTACTTATGTTTGTGTTTTAGAGGGGTCATGTGTAAATAAACTTGTTGAGTAGATATGCTGCCATGTTGTTAATTTTTAAAAAAGAAAGTTTGACCCACAAGAGAGACTATTGAGAACATCAAGCGTATTTGGTTATTTAATTACTTTTTTAAAAATTGTCCTTATTTTCACTTGATCTATGCTACATGGTAATTTGTTTCTGATTTTTATGACTATTTGACCAAAGATGTGCTTCCTGGTTTCCGCTTTAATTGCACTATTATCCAGTAGTGTCCTTGAGTGTTAGATTTGATATATATTTAAAAGTTCTAAGTCAACCACTCAAGTAGGCAGTAATTCAATCTCTAAATAGGAAGGCCTTCAATGGAGTTTTTCTTAGATTTATTTACTGTGAGCAGTGCATGTTTTTCTTGTTGTATATTCCTCCCTTGATTTCTGCAATTAACTCAACAATTTTTATACTTTTGGTCTTCTTGGCATCATTCCATGTGTGAAAAGAAACCACAGCCTCTCTGACAGTAGTTACAGGAGATGCAGAAAACTCTGAGTCTGTAATTAATTTTTTGACCTAATCATACAAAAATACTCCTTCTTTATATAATTTCACAAGTTAAATTAGGTACAAAATGTAAGACGGTGGATATCAAAAATGATCATACCATTAATTTATGGACTGTAATTTTTTTTTAAGTCAGAAAAAATTGTGGCATAAAAATACGTAAGGATTAGTGTAAATAATTGTCAAGGCTTTTCTAAGAAACTGTTTCCATGGCATTTACCCAAATGCTTAAAAATAGTAGATGAAGACTTTTTGGATCTGTCCCACAGGATGACATGGGTAATTAAGGCTGTTTATTACAGTCTGATCAAATACCCTGAATCCAATATGTCCTACATCTTGCTTCTGTAATATTCTTTGTCATTGAAGCTCATGAGGCCTACTTGACTTTGACCTAGTAATGAAGCGTTAAATTAAAGCAGACATTCTGACTCACTAGTTTAAGTGGATCATAAGGATTTTAAATAGAAGTAAATTAACACTTTATTTATAATTTCAGTACAGGTTTATCTGTTCTGGAAATGTAACATTTGCACTTCTTATTCTATTTAGGAAAAAAACAACTTGTATTTGGTTATATTCTGTAAGAAATATTAACTCAATTCTTCATTATTCTTGTTTCCATTGGCAGATTGTAATGTGTGGTGGTGGGGTGCAGCTCCCCCCCCCAAATATTTAAAAAACTACTTAAATTAATTAGGCAATGCAAAATAATTGTGAAATAAATGTGTTTATTTGCACAATGTGTCTGGTATGAGCGCATATCAACATTTGTTAAAAATGACTTGTGCTTGTTTAATTTCTGGGCAAATACCTATATTTCCTGAGTGAAGAGCATCAGCCAAATGAGAGTGTATGTAAGTCCTTGATCTTTTGGCAAGCAGGTGACCTGAGGCTGCCCTTTAATTGGTAGTTTTCAGATTTTTCCAGGGATGCAGCTCTGCACCCTGGACACTCCCACATTTACTGGCAATTTTTTGTAATCTAATATGATTGGACAATTGTCGATGCACTATTTAAGGTTCACGTCGATGGTTCACAGTCCACACTTGCTATTAACGTAACCACAAATGAGCAAGCATGACTTTAAGTGGCAACTTCAAGTGGAACTTCAGAAATCAAAGAAAATGTGGTTATTTCATTAATGAAATACTCCTTCATAAATCGTTCACTTGAAGAAAAAAAGAAGATAAGTGATTGAGGACAAGCTTACAAACAGACTTTTTCTGTTCTTATTATGACAAAACAGAGTTAAAAGTGTCAAAGCATTATGGACAACTATGGGGGTACGAGACCTAAAACATCTTTCTGAAAATGCAAACAGCATGAAAGTACCCACAGTCATCTAGAGCAGTGTTTTTCAACTAGTGTGCCTCGGCATAGTGGTATGTTGTGAGAGCTCCCCAGGTGTGCCATAGAAATAATAGTGTAGCTCACTTGGGCCTGAACCTGAGCTTAACAAGCTCCACAGCTGGTCGAGACCTGTTTGAGGAGGACAGGTCTTCCTGGAGAATCTGGCATAAAAGCAACTAGGTCAGTGCTATGTTGCAGACACAGCACTTCAAGCACATCTGATGCGTCTCCAGGCTGCTAGAGTCCATCAGCCCTGGGTGTGTGGTTGCCAGCGAGTCTCTCAGGACCAGTGGAGAGTGGGCATACGAGTTACTTCTGAAGCAGAGTGGGGCGGGCAACAGGGTGAAACAGCGTGAACATGCCACCAAAGTGCCCATCTAAGGGCTGTGTCTGAGAACGCTGAACTCGGAACTGCTTTTTTACCGGCTTCCCCAGTAATCCCCACTTCAGGCAGTTAAGCAAGTTTATGAGATATACATTTATTTAGGGTTAGTAAGATAGTGGTGTGCGTTTAGATGATTTTAATTACAAAAGGTGTGCCTCTACAGTAAAAAGGTTGGGGAACACTGATATAGACAATAGTATGAGGTTAATATTTTGGCAGGGTTAGTGAAATAACTCAATTTAATCAGAAAGTAATTGAGAAATTTTCAGAACTTGAAGGAAAGGAGGGCAAAATTTATATTCAAGGAAATACAGTTACCTTGATCGTAAAGGCAGAATAAGATTTAGGGTGGCTTTGTCCTATGGATGTAATACAAGACAGATTAGGGGGTGTGTTATGTTTTAAACGTGGGGGACTGTGGATCTGTGAATTTGTGTCCAGGTGAGGTAAGACTTGCAAACTTGCATAGGACTGGGCAGACTTGAAGCAAGTTTAGAATAAAATTAGGCTGGGAGTATGGGTGTGGTAAATGATAAACTGGGATACAAGACTAGTGATAGTATTAAGTGGATTTATGAAATACAGTGGAAATAGCCAAGGACTGGGCATTCTTAATGGAGGCAGAATAAGGTTTGCATTGAACTTAAGCTATGGACATGTTATAGGATAGACAGAAGTGCATGTTATTGGAAGATTATGGAGTTGGGGGTGCAGACATTATGGTGTGGGTTTTGGCAGAATGGGGAATTGGGTAAGTTGGCAGAGGATTGCACAGTTTAGGGACAAGTTCAAGTTGGGGAGCATGCACTGGTACAGTGCGTTGCCGCACCCACTACACGACGAAACAGCTCGGGATCCTGAGTGCCAATCTTGCCACCAACCCCCATGATTTCCCTGCAAGTTGGAGGACTGCTTGCAGGGCCGGATGCAGTTTAACATCATACCCAGGACAAAAGGGACAGGTGCAGTATAAAATTTGGTTGGCACCTGTTCCTTTCCACATCTATTGGGCAAGTTATGGGAAGAATAAGGCATGTCACAGACTGAAGTTTTGGAGCACAGTAGAAATGGAAAAACTGGTATCAGATTGGGCAGCCTGGTGGAAAGTGTATAATACATTTTAGCCTGGATTTGTCCTATGGGTCTGGTAGTGGACAGACTAAAATGTACATTGGCACTATGATGATGACCACGGGGGAACATGTGGAATGACTAGATAGTGTCACGCACGAGCGCTTACGGAGCTGCTTAAAGACCCAAACAGCAACGTAGCATACCGTGCCGGGGGACAAAGGCAGGATACTAACCTCTCTTTCTTTATTTTGATTACATCTTGTCTGAAGAAGGGGCCTGAGTTGCCTCGAAAGCTTGCATATTGTAATCTTTCTAGTTAGCCAATAAAACGTGTCATTTTGCTTGGCTTTTCTCTTTATTTCCACAGAAAGAACGAAGCACCACCGCCTTGAATTTTCCCAGACTCCCTAAGAAAACCCAGCCACTTCCCCATTCCTTCCTTCCCTCTGGTCCCCTTCTGATGACGTCATGAATCCCATCCACCATCACAGTTCCTTCCCAGTATTCCGTCTGCCTGTTTCTGGTCCCACCCCATAAATTGTTCCCCTGCACGTACCATGATTTGTTTGTTGTAACTTGTAAGAGTGAACACTGACCATGAGTTCTACACAGTAAACGGGGCCGGAAACCCCAAACCTTTATGTTTGTTTGTGCTTTATTTGACAATAGACAGATAAATGTGAAAGGTATTATATGTATATACTACTTGATTACCCAGTGGCTTCGCTCACTGAGCGCAAAGGAAAAAAATTAAATGTAGTCTATAAGTTATTAAACAGTAAAACATTAACATTTAAGAAGTAAAGATACATTGAGCACTACTGGAGTGGTTTTGAGTAAACTACATTTTAAAGGCGCTATAACACAACAAGTAAGTAGTAGATCCCATTTGAAAGGCGCTACTTGACCGCTGTGGTATAGAAATTTCATTTTCCATGTGATCGTCCAAATTTTTGCCTGACATCCTTGCACTACATGCCTTTGATTTACTTGTTAAAATAATTAATCACAAAAGCAACCTTGAATGTTGTGGGGTTTTAGTTACCCGAACTTACGGTAAGGGACAGTAAGTAGTTGTGCAGGGCAATTTACAAACAGAGTCCTGCTTTGATGGCGCCGATTACACTCATTTGCAAAGATTTCCACTCTCCCAGGAGCCGACGGGGGACTTGGTGTCACAAACAGTGTGAGAAGAGAGGACACTGCCTGAAACTGCGAAGCACTCGACTCAGCGGAGCAGCCCAACATTCCGCGCCTCCCAGCGTCCACTTTGTTCTCACGACCCCTCGCAGCTGAAGGCGGTCTCGTCTTCACATTGTTTACAGCTCAGCGCAGTTAAAAAGTAGAAAGACACAAAGCTGTTTTCCTCATCTCTTCTACTATCAAGTACTGCTAACTAAAAAAAAGTTACAATGTGGCAGTTTCAGTGACAGTCACGTGGACGAATAAATAAAACTTCTCTGTCAGAACGCGCCTGGCTAGTTCCTGTATTATAATATGTTCTGTGGTCATAGGTAATTTCCATATCGTGTGTTCATATGTAATTTCTGTTTCATACGTAATTTCCATATCACGTGGTCATACGTAATTTCCGTTTCAAACGCGAAAAGAATTTTATATATATAGATTATATGTCATATATAAGTGCTGCTTCAGTTAGGTTCCCCCAAAAACTGTGCCCCCCCACCCACATTTTTTTCACCAGCTGCCACTGCTTGCTGCTTTAATAAGTACATTAACTAATAACATTTGAAATGCACAGATGGAGAATAAATGACAAAATACAGTCGTATTTTATTGTTTCATTTTTGTTTGTAGAAAACATTTTATACTTGAAAAAAGAAATGTCTGAAAAAAAATCTTCAAAACTTACAGAATACCAACATAGACACAAACAGAATGTTCAAACTCCACATAAACAGTATGCAGTGCTAACCACTGTGCCCCTGTGAGTAAGTAAAAACTTCTCCAAAATATTTTCCTACTTGCTTTCTGCCAAACTTTGGATCCAGTCTACATTAATAAAAACACAAATGTCTACCTGTGTGTGTGTATTTCCATCCAGTTGCTAGGTTTAGGAAGAAAATTGTAAAAATAGGCAAAACGTTGAAAAGAAGGGTAAACAAAACAAAAATGCTAATAAAAAGACCAAACAAGGCTCTAAAATAAGAAACAGTCTTAACAGCAAATTCTGTTATCTAATGCTGTACTCTGGCAACAGCAGTGTGGTAGCAACCTTCTTACACCTGCTAAGGCCAAGTGAACAAGTTTTATAGCTCTAATGACTGAAAACTTTGCGTGGAGGCCAGTGGTTTAATGGCCATTGCAAAAAGCAGTGATGACAAGGGGCATCCTTGTCTAGTACTACATTCTAGTTTGAAGTAGTCTGAAATAATTTTGTTACTACAAGCTGAAGTTTCTGGACTGGTATACAGTAGTTTGATCCATGCACAAATGTTCTTGCCAAACCCAAATTTGTCCAATGTAGTGAAAAGGTAGTTCAGTTCAATCATATCAAATGCTTTTTCTGCATCCAACGATAATATCATCTCCGGGGTGTTAGACTTTGTGGGTGAATATATTACATTAAACAGGTGTCGAATTTTGGAAGCTAAGTGTCTGCCTTTAATAAATCCAGTTTGATCTTGTGATATTTCCAAAGGAAGCACTTTCTCAGTCCATCTAGCTAGGACTTCGGGGAGTATCTTAACATCATTATTCAGAAGTGAGATTGATCTTTATGATGCACATTGTAATAAGTCTTTATTTTGTTTAGGAAAGACAGTAAGTAATGCGTGGCAAAAAGTTTGAGGTAGAATTTTATTGTCTCTAGCTTCTGTAAATGTTGCTAATAAGAGGGGAGGTAACTTAATTGAGAATTTTGTATAAAATTCAACAGGGTTGCCATCAGACCCTGTTGCTTTCCTACTCTGAAGTGAGTTTATAGCATCTAGTAATTCTGATAGTGCCAGAGGTTTATTCAATTCCTCTGCACTAAGAATATCTAGTTGTGGTATCTGCTTGATGTTTTAATGTATTTGTTCATTAGGAGCTACTCTGTGTTTGCAGGAACTTACCTATCCTATGTAGAGTTAGGGTAGAGAAGTAGGTCCATGTGGCCTCCATTATAGGGTTTTTATACACTTCATTTTGCAGATTACAGTTTATTGATCTTTTTACACAATATGCTGTTTTCATTTTTTTACTATTGCTGCTGGAAATTCAGTGTGCACTAATGCCTCCTGAGTAATGTTTATTTTGTTTTTAATTTTTTTTGCCTTTAGAGTTATGAAATCCACTGTGTAAATGTATTATTCAAGGGAGGAGAAATTTTAAAGAGGTAGGAACTTTTAAATGCTTTCATTTTTAAATATATTTTATATGTCATAAACGATGAGTTTGGTTTGTATTAATCTTTAATAATGAATGTAAATCACAAATATTTGGGGTGGCATGCACTTTCATGGTGTTTTTCCCCATAAACTGTCTTCTACAGTTTTTCCTCTGTCTCTGCTTGTGGTGATTGTGGAATGTAAATGCATACCTAACTGGACTTGCATAAAGCTGCATTATTTTATATTAATATTCTAATTCAGATCATTACCCAGGTGAGTTCTTAAATTTTTATATTCCATCAGCATTTCTACCTCCTGGCCCATAACAATAAGCGGTGAACATACAGATTTCTGGCTCTTAAAGTCAGGTATCATTTATTATTTCTTTTTGAAATTTAGAGAAAGTTTGTATTATACCAATTTATCAAACAGCCTACTCAATTAAAGTAAGACCTTTCATCATTCATAGACATGTGTACTGTAACCATATTGTTATCAGCCTACTCGATAATTTGATTACCTAAAAATATTTTGCCTCTTGATGCACCTCCATTTTGTTTCTTATAAATGCTATCATTTTGGGGAGCATTTTGTGTATTGTTGCTTGTGACATGTGACAGCTGGAAGTCACGATGTGTGACGTCACCATTGCAACAATGAAGGTAAACATTGTGCACTTTAATGGTGTCCAAGATTCTGGATGGTAAACAAAGGGACTCTTGCCATATTCTGAGTGTTTTAATGACTTCAAGGTTTTATATATTTATATTTATTTAAATATTTCTTTATATATATTTTGCATGTGTCTTTGACTTGGAGTTTTGGTTTTGTATATTGGGATAGGTACCTCTCAAGAGTGCTGATTTTGATAATGACCCCTGCTTGTTATGTGAAAATTTGATTTTTGGATTGTCTGTCTTGTGCTTTGCTGGTTTTTTTTCCCCTGCAAATTTTTCATCCATGGCGGTACAATATGCCCTTTCCACCCTTGGCCACAAGCAACAGAACAGCATTATTTATGAAATTAAAACAATATAAATATCACAACCATTATCTCTCTATTATATTATTAAATCAACATTTCACCACAACTAATATCTGTATATTAAATGTCACATTAGTGAGTGCTTTAACTTTTAATTTTAAAAATTCAACAAATTGAGGGGCATTAATTTATTTCAATAAATATATAAAAACAAGTAAAACTCTTACTATGAAATCTTCAATAAATAAATTAAACAACATGCCATTAACACCATTGCATTACAAAACTGTGATGCTGCCTGTATAGCTGCACAAAATGTAGAAATATCTTTGGTTGTGTTGTTTGAAAGCATGACATTGGTGAGAAACCTCACTAACCAATAAGCTAAATAAATTGCTCAACTGGAGTAAGTTCCTGCAAGTTTCACAAATGTAATAAGTTACATTCAGTTGAAACTAGTTATTATTTACAATATTCTAAGAGCTCTTAAAATTTTGACAGTAAATTCAATCATTTATAAGCATCTGCATTAGAACATCAACAACACATTCCGGAGCTGGTGCAATTCAAAATAAACAATTACAGAAAGCATAGTTTGCACATTTTCCTGTCAATATATTTGTAATATGTGTATATGCCTTTTATGAAACAGATTTATGCATCTTTTTGCTAAGCTTTTAAAAAGTTCCGTACTGTGCATTCCATTTTTTCACACTAACAAGCGCCAAAGAAATTTCAAGTTAGGTAAGGTGAAAGTCAATAACCAGTTCCTTGGTTTTGCCAAAGTTAAGTTGCAGACAGTTGTATCTGAACTAAGAAACAAAGTTCTCCACCTGACTCCTATTCTCTGTCTCATCCTCTTATCGATACACCCTATACTGTAAGTGCAGAATCATCTGAAGAATTTCTGCAAGTGTCATGACTTAGTGTTATATTTATAGTCTGAGGTGTTTGGAGTGAAGAGAAAAGGAGAGAAGACTGTTCCATGTAGTGCTCCAGTGTTGCTCACACCCGCATCAACAACACATCAAATCGACCATTATTCAAGACACCATAGGCTCATTCACCTGCATATCCCTGAGTTTACGCCTTAACAGAGATGGCTGGATGGTATTAAAGACACTAGTAAAATTGAAAAAACATAATCTTCACAGTGCTGTCAGCTTTGTCCAGGTGTGAATAAGCCTAGTGGAGCAGATAGATAATTGCATTTGTCTGATAACTGCAGTGGGTCCAGGTGGTCTTTCACAAGAGGACTCATATAGTCCAGGACTAGCATTTCAAAGGTCTTCACAATGCCTTCTTTGGAATAGGAATAATGCAGGATGTTTTCCATAGCAGTGAAACTTTCTGGACCATTAGAGAAAGACTGAACAGGTGATAGGGGACTCCACAAAGTTGGTCAGCACAGGCCTTAAGAACTCGAGGACTGAGTCCATCTGTTCCTGTGGGTTTTTATGTGTGTATCTTTAGAGAGAGAGAGGTTGGGAGTATATTATTCAAGTGTGTATTGGTGGAAAAACCTCCTCCATCATCATCATCAACACTGGCACCCCACAGGGCAGCGTGCTGAGCCCCCTGCTTTACTCTCTCTACACCAATTACTGCGTAGCTAAGTACAGATCTAACACCATCCTCAAGTTTGCTGACGATACCACTGTAATAGGTCTGATCAGCGAGGACGATGAGACAGCCTACAGGGAGGACGTCAGACTCCTGGCAGAATGGTGTCAGGACAACAACCTCTCCCTCAACATTAGCAAAACTAAGGAGATGATTATGGATTTTCGCAAACAGGCAACAGAGCACAGCCCCATCTACATCGGAGGTGAGGCTATGGAGCAGGTCAGCAGCTTTAGGTTCCTCGGAGTCACCCTCACTGATGACCTTAAATGGTCAAGTCACACTGCGGCAGTAGAAAAGAAAGCCCAACAATGCCTCTACTTCCTCGGGAGACTGAGTAAGGCCTGGATGTCCCCCACAACCCTGTACAGATTCTACAGGTGTACTGTGGGATCCATCCTGACAGGATGCATCACATCCTGGTACAGCAACTGCTCAGTTCAGGACTGCAGAGCTCTTCAGCGTGTGGTGAATACAACACAGCAGATCACGGGCACACAGCTCCCTGTGATCCATGACATTCACACTACACGCTTTCTCAGGAAAGTGAACCGTATCAGGCAGGACCCCAGCCACCCTGCGCTGTCACTTTTCACCCTCCTCCCATCTGGTAAGTGACTAAAGTCCATTTGGACGTGCACCTCCAGGTTCAGGAACAGTTTCTACCCAACTGCAATCAGACTCATGAACAATCAGTAACCTTGTGTCACCTCCACTGTTACCTGCATATATACTTCTGCCACTTTCTCTATTTATTCCTAGGATTCTGGTTTTATTTATTTACTTATTTATATTAATTTATTTATTGTGTGTTTTTTTTTTTTTTGTCTATATTCACTGTCTGCGGGGGCACATGCAAGCAAGCATTTAATTGTACATGGAAGTTGTACTTGTACACATGATAATAAAGAATTGAATTGAAGTGAAAAATCTATAGATGCCTATGTAAATAATCTGTTTATTCAGGCGGATTGGTGCAGCATCCGCAGTGATGCGGGCTCTGCATCGGTCTGTCGTGGTGAAAAAGGAGCTGAGCCGCAAGGCAAAGCTCTCAATTTACCAGTTGATCTACGTTCCTACCCTCACCTATGATCATGAGCTATGGGTAGTGACCGAAAGAATGAGATCACGAATACAAGCGGCTGTAATGAGTTTCCTCCGTAGGGTGTCTGGGCTTTCCCTTAAAGATAGGGTGAGAAGCTCAGTCATCCGGGATGGGCTCAGAGTAGAGCCGCTGCTCCTCCACATTGAGAGGAGTCAGATGAGGTGGCTCGGGCATCTGATCAGGATGCCTCCAGGACACCTCCCTGGTGAGGTGTTCCAGGCACGTCTAACCGGGAGGAGGCCCCGGGGAAGACCCAGGACACGCTGGAGGGACTATGTCTCTTGGCTGGCCTGGGAACGCCTTGGGATTCTCCCGGAAGAGCTAGAAGAAGTGGCCGGGGAGGGGGAAGTCTGGGAATCTCTGCTCAAGCTGCTGCCCCCGCGACCCGATATCGGATAAGCGGAAGAGGATGGATGGATGGTAAATAATCTGTTATATTGCAACACCTCAGATAAAAAAATAACTCGTTTACATTAAAGCATTCCATATTTTATCTATAAAATATTTATTCATTAAATATTTATTGTAAATATATAAAAAAATAAATCCATTCTAATTGTAATTCTAATCAAAATTTGCGCTCAAAATAATGTTTCCTTACTTAAACATGTACATATAATACTCTTTTAGTTGAGGCACTTATATGTCCAGAGGAGATGTTGAGGAGGAAAGCTTGGAGTGATTTTCAGTGATGTATTTCAAAAATCACCAAAACATTTAGACTGCATCCTCTGAGGTTATAATTTTAAACTTTAAACTGAATTAAACATAGTTATAGTACTAATTTACATACCACATAGTCTATATTCCACATTCTTAAGACAGCTTAGTCACCTTTCATCCAAATTTCAATAAAAAATACAACTGACTAACCTTAATAGTCACATATGCATAGACAGACACCCTGAGTATAAGTTTATTGTTAACATTTAGAATGCAACTCTCTCTCACTAATGAAACAATTACCTTTGCTACTTCCCTTTCTGATAATGACTCAATTTAGAAAAAAAGTATGAGGCATTTAAATAATGGGTATTTTAGGATTAAATTGTATTATAAAAACCTCAAACCTGAACTTAGAAACAAATATAAATGAGCTATCAAGCAAGCACTAATCTTACAGCAAAGGGGTATTATATAAAGCTGCTCCTTTTAAAACAAAGGTAATCAAAGTAAAAAAAATCATCTTGGTTTAATGAGAACACATGCTGTCTTAAGTTAGAAAGCTGTAAATTAAAATTGCAGTTGTGATCTTCTTTTTTGTTTTATCAGTTTATATAGACCGAAAAAATTTAAATTTATAAGAAAGTCAACTCTAAGGCACAATATGGTTTTGGTGTGAGGTTAATAGATACAAAATATTATACCCTTTGAGTTTTTTTCAGAATAAAGAATCTGAAATAACTGCCTTAAAATATGTAGTAATGATTTTAGGAATTTCTATAATAAACTAGATAGCATGGATGGGATTGAGTTGGTTAGCTCTTCTCACAAGAAGCACAGTCTATTCCGTCCTCTCATAAAAGAGGAGGTGTGTTGGCTCCATGACAGATAATTTGTTATTTTCACTCCAAGGAACTTTGTACTCCTGAATGACTCAAAGTTGGAGTCATTGATAGAGAGGGGAAGGTGGTTGGCATGGTTCTTCCTAAAGCTGACAGTGATCTCCTTTGGTTATTGTTTTTACACCAGTTGTGAGTTGTTTGACCTCCTCTCTGTAAGCCATCTCATCATCGACAATGATGAGGCCTATCAAAGTTGTGCCATCCATGAACTTAATGATGTGGTTCATGCTTTATCTGGCACAACAGTCATGGACTCTAGATGCAGCCCAGTGCTCAGAAGGATGGTATTTGATGTATCGTTTCCACCTCAGTCCATCAGGAAGTCTAATTTGTCTATCAGATGGTTGGGATAATTTTATTGAATGCTGTTTAAGTCTAAGAATAGCATCTGCATGTAAATATCTCCAGGTTCATACTCTAGATGAGTGCAGTGGCTATGGTGTAATTGATGGAGCAATTAGGATGGTAAGCAAACTGGAGGAGATACAGTATGGGGGAGAGTATGGATATTATGTGAGCCTTGCCCAGTCTCTCAAAGCACTTCATCATAATGTGAGTGAGTGCTATCAGGTGGTAGCCATTGAAGTATGCAACAGCTGACTTTTAAAACATGATGAAATGACAGCCAGAATCATGTTGTGTTAATGATGTTGGTGAGTTGTCCTTTTTGGTAAATACATTCTCTGAGAACACAACTACTTATGTTATCCGGCCCTGCAGCCTTTCATGAGTTCACTCTATGCAGGGTTCTCTGAACATCAGCTGGATTGAGATGTAATGCATAATGTAGTCATCATGAAGAGGGATGAATTTCCTTGCAGGTGTCCTCATTTGTCTTGCAGGTAGGAGCTGCAGGTTTTTAGTCTATAATAGTTTGAATTCTCTGCCAAAGAATTCTTTGAAATTTTAAAAGTGGCTGAAAGTGACTGGATTTGCTACCATGACAGATTGGTTAGTTAGCTCTTGCTGATCTAAGGATTGTACTGTCACTGTATTTTAAAGCAGTCTTACGTGCTTTCAAGCAGGTGGTCAGAATCAGATATAACATGCATGAAGACACATTAAAAACATGTACATTTCACACAGACAGCAATCAGATATGGTTAAATTTAACATACTAGATCTGTAAGGTAGAAGTAAAACCACATGTCACTGTGTCCATTGCAATATAAACAGTAAAACAAAATAAAAAATCATATTATATGGTGCTTCAGATTAATTATGCACCAAATTTCAGGCTAAAATGTTTTATTTAGAAGCATAAGATGTGCAGTATCACGTTGCATAAATACACTTGAGAAAATTCATTAACTTGGTACATGCAAAAAAAACCTAACGAGTATTTGAACTTCTGTCCAGCTATTCATATTCTTAATTTGTTTAATTCAGTGAAGGATTAAAGAGTGTGTTCTAGCAATAACAGAATCCCTAACCTTGAATAACATGGGAGATGACACTTCAACAACAGTAGACCTTATAGAATGACTTTGGACTGTAAAAGGAAACCATAGGCCTTGGTAACTATTGAGAGAATATGCAGTTAGCTTGATAATTGTTCTGTGTATTGCAAAAGATAGTTTATGGAGGCGTAAGGATTTAAGCCAGTTCTGATGTCCCTGATCATTTATTCATTCACTTCCCTCTGCACTAAAAAATATTTACAAGCAACACAACCTTTTCCACCTCCAGATATTGGTACTGTATGTGACTTTCTATAAACTGTTGTGAAGCTCAGTCATACTCTGTGACCACATTCCAACTGAGCAATGTTTCAATGTGCATGAAAAACAAGGCACACCCCATCATCTTTAGATATACTTGCAGTATTTACTAGTTTTTGCTTTGCTGTGCATTCTTTTAAGAATTATTATTAATGAAAGTATTATCACTAAAATGCACTTGTTACTTTTTCAATTGAAATAATTAAGGAACTGTAAATCTAATATGAGTGACATTCTTGTACACTTAGTGACTTCCTCAATTCATTTAAACACATGCTTGAGTTTTCAGACAAGAGTCATTTTATTATGCAGTCTAAATTTATTGTCTGATATCTGCACTGGAGAATAATTTCTTTATCTTTTTTTGTTTGAAATAATGGTATCTTTTTATATTTAATGATAATACACATTAAATTAAGATATTCAAGAGCAAATAATTCATTGTCAACATGCACACTCAAATGTTAAACAATAAAATATTCACAAATCGCAAGAACAAAGCTTCACCTTTAATAGTAAATGAGAGTTTTTTGTTTAATTAACTATATTTTTCCAGAATTTCCATCCTTCCTTCCTCACAATAAAATTAACACACAGATGTGTGGAGCTCTTCTTTCGCAGCTGCACTGCCTGCTGATAGCATTGCAATTATGAAATTGGATGTTAACAAAGAAAACAGTGGAATGCTTATCCTACAGCATATACAGTAGAATAAAAATATGTGAAGCCTGCATTACAGGTATGTTTAAGTTCAATCATTCTGTAAAATAGTGTAATAAAATATACCTCATTAAGTTACATCCAAAGATCATTGAGACATGTATTTATTTCTATAAAATATTTAAGAAAAAGAACATAATTCAAAATACTATGAATAAAAAGAGCAATTTGTATTTATTTTTAGAATGAAAATGTTATAGTTGCTATTCTAAATTCAGTTTTCATGAATTGTATCTACAATTTTTAATAAGAACAATTTAACTGCATCACTAAAAGGAATGTAGATAGCAATTTTTCTATTTTTTTAGTATGGACCCAGCACAATATACTACATAATTATACTGTATGGGTTTAATGAGCAAACCTTTCTTCAACCTACCTCCTACAAAAAGTCAGATTTATGAAAGTTAATGAGCCCATAGTGATCAAATTAAATCGGACCTCACACAGCTTAATTGCCTACTTGTGAAAATAAATTAACAAATGAAATTTTAGTTCTTCACTGTGAACTAATAATTGAAAATAAATTAAGCTTTTGTGCAGTAGATTTAAAATGTGGCCAAGATACAAAACCTTTAACCAACCATCTTTATTTGCATTTTAAATGTTTTTTAAAACAACTGAATTCACTATTGTCTTCCAGAAAGTTGCATAAATAAAAAATGAAAATTAAAAGAATGTCAATTGTTAATGTGTTTTTGTGAATTATGTTTCTTGCATTGTATATTTAATGGCATTTAATCAATTAACATCAGTGGGCTGTATTTGTGATCTGTGTTTTGTGATGGACTAACACCTATGTCCAAGGTTGGGATGATTCATTCCTTGTACAGTACGTAAACTTGCTGGACTAGGTTTGCATCTCTCCAAGAACCTAAGTTTGAATGAAGAATTTTCACATAATGGAAAAATGGAATTAGTTTGCAGTTATTAGGGTTGTGTGATATGTATCACTTTAATGATGTGCAAGCTGATGTTATCAGGTATGTCATTCATTTTGTAAAAAACAATCAAAAACACATCTTGAGAGTCCACGCATTCACTGCATCATGTAGCCTAGTCTTGTGGAGCCAGACGTGATTCTCAAATGAAAACACACATCTGGGGACAACCCATTAAAAATTTTGTAGTGAATGCGGTGAAATCCCGCACTGCAAAGACTTACATGCACAGAGCTTCTTATTATACACCCTCCCCCAATTTTTCAGCTTGTGAAGTTTAATCTGCCACTGGGGTTCAAGAAGAGATCAAAAGAAACTGAACAAAAGACTCAATGCTAAAAGAAAATAAACAGCTAAAAGTGCTGTTATCAGTTCTGGACCTCAGTAGCACAAGGTAATTGAAACCTAATGAATAATTTGTACATTGTAATGACTGTTGTGGCAGAAGAGAGACATTTGAGAAATGCTTCGGTCTGATATGACATATTTCTGTCACTTTGACAATTACATCAATGTATGTCATAACCGCAAACAGAGTCTAGATAAGCATTGTGGTGTATGGAAAAACCATGTGTTAAACACTGTGGCTATGCAAACACGGCATGCCAGAATTTCCACTTAGTAATATTAACTTCTTTTAGTTATTTGTTCTGAGGCACTGCGAGACAGTGGATATTGTACTGTGTTCTTCTACTGATGTCATTGGGTAGATTTGTTGATTTGGGTGTTTTGAGTGCTGAAATCTGCTTCTCCTCTGGCTCTTCATAACCAACTCTCTTAACAGATGTTCTTTTTGCTGGGGTGTGATACATCATTTACGTTAAACGCATATTTTGCAATTCATATTTTCAAGAATATAGCAGTTCAGTAATCAGAAGCTTGCTCTCTGTTCTTTGCAGTTCAAAATCACTTCCCCTACTTTGAGCGCCACCTTCATGAGGCACTGGATTGGTTTAGAAATGTGACACTTAGCGAGCCATCTAATTGTTCCCTTATGTTCTGCTTATGGTTTATAAAGGTATGATTTATAAAGCCTTAAATAATCTCGCCCCATCTTATATATCGGAATGTCTGACACCTTATATTCCAAATCGCAACCTCAGATCCTCAACTCCTTAGAATTCCAAGAGCAAAACTTAAATGAAGTGGTGAGGTGGCCTTCTGCTGTTATGCACCTAAAATCTGGAATAGCCTGCCAGTAGGAATTCGCCAGGCTAATACAGTGGAGCACTTTAAAAAACTGCTGAAAACACATTACTTTAACATGGCCTTCTCATAACTTCACTGTATTTTAAATCCTGATACTCTCTATATCCAATTCATTATAATAACTATTCATTCAAAATCTGTACTAACCCCTACTCTCTCTTCTGTTTCCTTTTCCAGTGTCCTACCACCATCCAGCCACCACCATCTACCCAAAGCACCATGATGTTCCAACAATGATGGATGGATTAAAAGCCAGAAGTCTGTATGACCATCAGCATCAAGTGACTCCGTGAGAACCCTAACTACAAAGAGGACTATTTCATTTATGTTAGGTAGAATGCCCAGAGGGGACTGGGCGGTCTCGTGGCCTGGAACCCCTACAGATTTTATTTTTTTTCTCCAGCTTTCTGGAGTTTTTGTTTTTTTGTTTTTTCTGTCCACCCTGGCCATTGGACCTTACTCCTTTTCTATGTTAACTAATGTTGTCTTATTTTAATTTCTTATTTTGTCTTTTATTTTTCTTTTCTTCATTATGTAAAGCACTTTGAGCTACTCTTTGTATGAAAATGTGCTATATAAATAAATGTTGTTGTTGTTGTAGTCCGGATGGAATCTGCTTTAGGGATTTGGATTGAAGACTGCCAGAAGAAGAACAACTGCGGTGCTACACAGTCGCCTGAAGAGGCTCCTTTAGAAGAGCTGTAACGCTCTCCTTTGTTGTGCAGTAAAATTAAACTCATCGTTATCGGACAAGTTGCCGTGTCATTGTTGGTGAGTAACATAATTATTTTTCTACGTACAGTACTTATTACATGTACATAGTTTAGTGTCACTGTACACACATTTTACTGTATACAATTTTTTTTGCATTGTACATATTTATTGCTGGTGGCCTGTCTGTTGTAATGGCTGTAACATATGTGATATCGGAGACACTCGATATCTATAAAATAATATTTAGGTTTTACTGTATATAAAGTGTGTTTACATACATAATTTCAATGAATCTTTCCTAATATCTAAGAGAATACAAAGGGTATATGCTGTATAATTGTGCGGGAAATGTTTATAAGAGTGTGGGAGAGTTTGTAAGGTCTTAAAATATATAAAAATAACCATATGAACATATGGTTTTTACTTTGCGGATTTTCACCTTTCGCGGGGGGTTCTGGAACGCAACCCCTGCGATCAAGGAGGGATTACTGTATACCAAAATGTATTGCATATTGTTTACAAATTCAAGGCACTTGATTGTAATCATTCTGTAACAATATAATGGTGCATGGAATGGCCAACCTATTCCAAATACCATAGCTGCTTTAGTGTTGTTACTCTCAGTGCACCAAAGTGAGTATTTTAACTTCTTTATTGTATTTATGTGTGGTAACACAGTTGCATAGGTTGTGTCGAGATAGCAGAGGATTGCAGCTTACAGCAGAGGATACAGCCTCCAGTTCTAGAGTACATTTATAGCACACGCTGCCTCAGGAAATCCACTAGTATCTGCATGGATTCCACTCAGTAATATATTTGAACTTCAGGCTTCACACATTATTCACTTAATGTCTACATGTTGTCAATTATTATTAAAACATGAAAAAAAGTTCTGTTTTAACAATGTGTTTACATAGATTGTTGTAGACATGGAACACACATGAAATGCATGTATTGCAAATAACAATATATTATTTACACTTTAGAACTCCAGACAACTCACATGCAAGTAAACAGACTTGAGCTGAGAGAACTTTCTGCCCTTTTTGTGTTGGTGGAGGGATGGGATAACTAGCTGCTTGCTGCTTTTGCTGCTCGACATATTTAGAACACAAAAGATGCTAACGGAGAGGTGCGAAGGGATTTAAGGTATGCTAGGATTAGTTTTTTCGTAGGCTTTGGTAATTCTAGTGTTAAAGGTTTTGGAGAATTGGTGTTCTAAGCTTACAACTGATTTCACATTTATTACAGACACTTATTGAGTGGTGATTGGCTATGTGGAGAAAGAAAATGGAAGGAGAGGAATTGGGGGTTGATACGTTTGACAGAGACAGTACTGTTGCAATAAATTATTCTGTCTAGGGTCATGCATGTCTCAGCAAGCAATTCCTGGACAGGGCACCAGCTCATCGCTACTACTGCCCCACCATGCCCCACATTTTAATACAGTGTGACTGCTTCCGCTGGGGGACACATCTGCCCTTCAGAAACCCCCTCTTAAACAGTTTTTCAATGGAGAAGTAACACACTCTTTCAGTACCTCTTTGTGGGATCAGCTGCCGGCGCAACTTGCTCCTCACGTGGTGCTATGAACATTTAAAAGATCAACTCATGGCCATCCTGTGGTCTCTTACTCTCCTGTTTCTTTTCCTCCAGACTTCCTCCGCTCTGACCATTGCCACCAGCCTGCTTGATCCCCTTGATGAAGAAGATTTTGTGCTCTTTTGAGCAGGAGCTGGGGCCGGTATGTCATGTTCGACAGCTGTTCCCTGTGAGGCTGGATTGCCTCTGTAAGAGACTTGTGTTTGTAACTGGCAGAACAGCAATAAAGTTTCTACTCCTTGAACTCATCTGTGCAATTTTGTGACCCAAGCTTGACAACACGCTTCATTGCATTTCTTTATGAAAATGATATCAAGTATACTTAGTATACTTTGGTATTCTAAAATGTTTGGAGTGCTGTAATAACATGAATGTAATGTATTCTGTGTGGCAATCACTGCCTGCCTGTTTTTCAGCCATCTGTTCATGCTCCAAAGCATCCTCCAATAGCATACATTGCTTTAAGCTGGGAAAAAGTAGGAATTAGGTAACAGGAAAAGCTAGTTTCATACAGGTTATTATCAGTTAATTAATAAAAAAAATATTTTGGTTGTTATGGGCCTGTTATTAACCAAGTTGGCACTGGCTTCTTTATTGTGATGTGACACCAGTCCAGGGTATATTATGGTTAGAAAATGTAATTTAATAACAGTCAATAAATAATTACAATGGATTCAGAAAGTATTCAAACCCATTCACTTTCTACACAATTTATTGTGTTGCAGATTTAATAATAAATAGATACATTTGCCATTTTTGCTCATCAGTCTAGACTCAATAACCCATAATGACAAGGTGAAAACGTTTTTTAGAAAGGTCTGCAAATGTATTAAAACTCAGCAATTGAAATGTCTTATTAATGTATAGTAAGTATTCAGACACTTTGCTTTGGCACTCCGAATTGTGGTCAGGTTCATCCGGCTTTCTTTAATTATCCTTGAGATGTGTTGTAACAAAAGAAGTGACAAGAGGATTTAACAAATTGTTGAGAACCATCTGACACCCAGTTTAATTCACTTGACTAAGAAAAAGGGTTTGAAATGAAAATGGGTACAGAAATTGGTCATTCTTTCTTGCCTCTCCTCTCAGGCTATTAAGTAAGGATTCTTTCAGAAAGACCCTTGCTCACTGGTCTTAGTTTCACAAGTGAATCCTGACTTCTCACGTCATGGTCCTTTAAGTAGTTCTTGGGGCAAAAGAGGTGGGACCTACTCGAGCCAAGCCGAGGGTGATGTCAGTGGATTTCATCCTCTTGACTGCAGGCAAAAGAGAAGAGGCTCTTAGTGACCTCACTTTCCTAGTCGATAGTCTTTAAATTCTTATCTTAGAAATATCACTATGATGCTGCCAATTTGTGCGCATACAAAAGAGGCAAATTGAATTAATTAGGCATACTATAGAAAGATACATTCCTGTTTATATAAGGCCCCACAAATCAAAATCCAAGCAATGAAGTCCCAGGAATTCTCTGTAGACTTGTACAATCAAACTGTGTTATGGCATAGATCAGGACAAGGGTATAAACCCATTTCTAAAGCTTTGAGTGTTCCCAGGAGCACAGTGGCCTCAATAAGGGTGAAATGGAAGTTTGGAACCACCAGGACTCTCCCTAGATTTGGTTCTCTGACCAATCTGAGAACAGGGAAAGAAGAGCTTTGGTCAGGGAGGTGACCAAGAACCCAGTGGTCACTCAAACAGAGCTTTAGATGCCATCTGCTGAGATGGGAGACCTGTCAGAAGGATGGCCATCTTAACAGCACTCTGTTTATGGTAGAGTGACTAGATGGAAGCCATTCTTGAGTAAAAGTGGACTTTGAGAGTGTGTGGAAAAAGATTCTCTGGTCCGAAGAGACAAAAATCGAACTCTTTGGGTATAATTCCAAGTACTGTAGTAGTGTCTAGAAAATACCCAACACTATCCCTCACATGCCTAATAATATCCTATAGTGAAGCACGGTGGTGCCACCATCATGCTATGGTGGTGCTTCTCAGCTGCAGGAACTGGAAGACTGGTCAAAATTAAGGGAAAGGTGAATGTAGCCAAATACAGAGAAGTCCTTGTAGAAAACATAACTACCGCCTTATTACATCCACTTACAACTCGTTTTGCACCCTGGTTAAAGGACACTGCGGCCATAGATCTTATATTCTTTTCCTCCTTTTAAAATAAAAAAGAATCGTGGACTCATTGATTCCGTAATGGCGTCCTGCAGCGGTGTAGCTGTTCCCTTCCTTCAACATATCCAAAACTTTTACCTTTTCAGAAATCATTAGCATCTTCCATTGGCGCTTGGGCACGGCCCCTGAAGCAGTAGCAGGAGCACAATGATGCTGAATGAGCGAGACGAGACTTCCTGGTTAACGCAGTGGAATCGAATTCTGTGCTCCGTCGCTGAGCCAATCAGCACACAGGAACTTAACTTCATGCTCTGATTGGGTAGCTTCTCAGCCATCCGCCAATAGCATCCCTTGTATGAAATCAACTAGGCAAAACAACTGAGGAAGCATGTATCAGAAGTAAAAAGACCCATTGTCCGCAAAATCCCGCGAAGCAGTGAAAAATCCACGCTATATATTTAGATATGCTTACATATAAAATCCGCGATAGAGTGAAGCGCGATATAGCGAGGGATTACTGTATTTGATAAAACCTGCGTCATGGATGTGAATCAAAAAAAGGAAAGGAAGACCACAGAAACAGCAGCACTGCTTTGATGATGGGTGCTGCCCATTTGCAAAACCGATCAGAAAAGTGTGTACGCATGTGGTATGAGGATACTGTAAAAATATGTGTAACTTTATGCCAAATTTAGTTTTTATACATTTTAAAGTGAACGAGGAAAACACATTTGTGCATATACACCTTAGTTGCATGAGGCCCCTGATCTTTTTTTAGAAAGTGTGTACAACAAAAACACATGGAATCAGAACTTTTCAGATTTCATATTTTGTTGTATATGTGTTAGCACATACAGTATGCAACTTGAATGTCACATGTGATTGAATGCTTGACATTAAATTATCTAGTTTTCTTCACTGTTTATGTGACCATCTGTATTATCGTAGTATTTCCCTCTACTTACCCTTTACCTGTTCTCTCAAGGGTAAATGTTCTCGTCAGGTTCGTTATCGGGTTGGTCTACTGTTGCACTTTAAAATGAACACACACACACATAGATAAACACACACACACAGACCCTAACTACAACAGTGCCCCATGAATGACACACACACACACGCTGATTAACCCTTAGCACTTTAAACCACACATCAGCCTGTCACTCAGCACTTCAAGAGACTTACTTATTATCGGCACGAACAACATACGATGTTTTAGTGATATCTCAGTCCTAAATATTACTTTTGGTCTACAAGAATACATTTAAACATACAAAGACTCAGCACTCTTGACTATAGGCCATTTATCACCAAGAATACCTTCTTTTTATCGTACTGTCCCTTCTTTCGAGCGGCGCCCTCACTCTCAGCCTTATAAACCTCGCAGCACAGAAATAATGGCAAAAATCTGGCTACACCAGGTGTTCAAAGAAATCTAACTTATTAATTCAATCACTCTAGACATTAAGACAAAGCATAGAAAGTTAAAAGCAGCATGTTATTTATTACAAGAATAATAATAATACCACTGGAACAAAGAATAATAGAAAATAGGTACTGATAGAAAAGTCTGAATATATATAGTCTTTAGGAAAAGCTTACGAAAAAGTTGAAATGACAAGGATGAATGTCCCAGGGAGGCGTTTGATTTAGCAATGGATGTTCATGATGCCTTTCTGACGACCAATGTCGTCTTCGTCTGTTCCTCTTCTTCTCCTCCTTCTCTTTGCTTCTTCTCCTTCCTCCTCCTCTTCCAAAACCAAGGCATATTTATTATAAAGTTCCATGCCATGGTTTCACAACACATGCACCTGATTGGCTGGCTGTCAATGTGACTGATGAATTTTGCTCAAACTCTTTCCCAGATAATAAAGTTCTTTGATATTGCCTCAGTTTCCCTTTTCCCAGGCTGTAAATGACATTCTTTTCCCAAATGTCCATCCATTAAGTAATCAATAGCCTGGGGTGTCAGCACAGCATCCTTTCCCAGGTTATAAAGTAATTGAACCACCAGAAATGTCTTCCTTTCAATGTTGGAAACAGCTGTTTTAAAAGTGAGGTGTGACAAAACCTGCTTTGATCTGTCTTAGTTCATCTGTTGTCTTGTCTCGAACAAAATATAACGGAAACCAAAATGTACAGATTTTATACACCATAACATTATCATCATTGATTTGCATTGAAAATCAGTGGATTAGCGTTGCCTGTGGTAAAAAAAAAAACAAGGTTATGGACTAAGCATTTCAGTGCAATCATTACCAGCCAATGCTGCCCAAGTGCTAGGTGTTTTCTGAGAGAGAGTCTTGCACAAAGATGTTTTCATAGGAAACCAAATGTCTTCTTTTGACATTCTGAAATTGTCCTACTGTTTTGTATCCAAACCATCCACTCCCACTAGACCCAGCTTCACTCTCGTGTCCACAGGTTCCTATGTAAAGATATGGTAGTAATAACTGCTCTCAAAGTAGCAATTACATTTTTTCCTTTTCTATTTTTGTGGTCTCACTGCACTAAAGTCAGTGTAAAGTAGTGCAGCGGTTGTTGTGGTGTTCTATTAGATCACATCTGACTATTTAATTTTGCACATGCAAATTCAGAATAAGTATCTGTACACACAATTATCTTGCAAAAATCATCTAAGCAGTCAATCAAAAAATTGTCAGTTTTAACTGTGGAGTGTTCATAGCCACTGAAATCCTCACATTTTAAATTCATAGCCTTCTTATATTCTACCTGAAAGTCACTCTTTTATCTAACCAAGAACCCAATTGTTTAAATACTACTCAAGACAATTAATTGTGCAAATAAGTAAACAGAATCACAGAACTATATTTCCTCCTTGTAAAACCATGCAGTAGTTATATTGGGGATTAGGTTTTTTATATTTACGTCTAAAGACTATTTTTCCACTGCTGATAAAGCCCTTTGTATAGTTCCTCCTCATCACAATTATTATGACCATTTTCTGCCATTCTACCCATCTACCAGCACACAGTCAGCCAAATCATAATCCAGTCTCTTCAAAATGTTATTTTATTAATTATCAAATTAAATTCAATGGTGAATATACTTCTATAGACTTAATTTTACCATAGTTAATCCTCTTTCATTATAATTCTAAGACTGATCAGCAGCAACCCATGAATTTATCTTATACACAAACATAGCAAGACACAAATGTGAATTTAAATGACTCCCCAACCAACTTAAACAAAATATTATTTTAATTCTTGGAAAAAAGCATGTTTTCTGCATGCTAATCGGGGTGGCTCTAGAGATTTTTTGCTGCTGGTGCTGTGTGGGTGTTTTCTCATTCAATGGGGTAGTATACTTCACAATAAATGGAAAACAACACAAAGAAAATGCTTTGTGACCTGTGAGCAGTTTTAGCATTCTCACAACTGTGAATGTACACTATTAAGATATTGTGCCAGGTTGTGACAATAAAATAAACTAACAAAGCATGTGATTTTCTGCCCATATGAAGTCCCAAATCATGAACCACATAATATGATATAAAAGAATAGTCACTTAAACAGTTAAGTTTTTACTGTAAACAATTACAGCATACATGAGTAGAGAACTTCAAGATAAGTTAATGAAATAGACCTACAATAACTACAGTATGACAAAACTATTACCACTTATCATTGGAGGAGGTGCTATACAAATAAAATGTATTATTATTATTATTATAAGTTTTATAGAAGGGCATTTCTCCTGTTGTGGTGTGTGACAAAGTCAGCAACAATTTGCAGGATGTTGACGGCTCTTGCTCTATGACTGCTAATGACCAGAAGTGCCAGGCTGCAGTTTCTCAGATAGTTGTTTATGCCGGAAACACAATAGAAGCTCTGCATTTGTTATAGGCAGCATCAGTGAGATACATGTCAGTTTGAACAAGTCCAGGAAGGCATCCTTATGGTGTCATAAGCAGTTTAAAATCCTGTGTGGTTTTAACATTGTGTCCTTGTTGTTTGTTTCCTTCTAGTAGTTGTACAATTTCAAAAAACTTAGCTGCAGGCAGTACATTACTCAAACAGTCCACAAGAACAAGGTTAACCCTGTGACAGTGACAGCATACATACAGTGCTTGCAGGAGGTCTTTACAGACATTTTACTGTAGCTAGGAGTGCAAATAGGGGGTATGAAGATTATGTGTTGCATTTGTCAGCTCTGACTTGCTGAAAAGTGCTTTGAATTCAGTTGTCAAATCTGTTCATAGAAACCTGAGAACATGAGAGGTGAGCCAAAACTGGTGTGAATAAGATGTGGTTGGGGGTTTAATGCAAAATTGCAGTTTGACAATTTTAGAATGTTGATGGGAAAATTCAATTATTTAAGAGATAACCTCATTGTGTTTCTGCCACCCATGCACGTAAAATAGTCAATTACAAATGGTCTTGGTGGTAACTGAGGAATACTGTTTATTCCAAGTACTGAGGCAAAAAACATACTTAAGTGTTAGTCTGAATTATGATATTTATTGTCTGAAAATCTGATGGTATATTTAAGATGTTGCAATGCCTTTATTGCTTTAAACAATGACTTCACATAGTGGATGGTTGGTAACACATTTTAATAGTGGTCTTCACTACCAGAATGTGTAATAGTTTTTTCCCTCAAGCCATAAGACTCCTAAACACTTTAGGGACTAGACTGATAACATATACACACCTTCCCACTCAACTAGATCATGTCTTTGTGTATATTATTATATTTATTATCATACTGTTACTTTCTTCCTACTTCCAGTGTCTTTAGAACATTAGAACACTCTAGACGAGAACAGGCCATTCAGCCCAACAAAGCTCGCCTGTCCTATCCACTTATGTCTTCCAAAAAAACATCATGTCGAGTTTTGAAAGTCCCCTGTCTACCACACTACTTGGTAGCTTATTCCAAGTGTCTATCGTTCTTTGTGTAAAGAAAAACTTCCTAATGTTTGTACAAAATTTACCCTTAACAAGTTTCCAACTGTTTCCCCATGTTCTTGATTAACTCATTTTAAAATAACAGTCTCGATCCACTGTAGTAATTCCCTTCATAATTTAAAATACTTCAATCTTATCACCTCTTAATCTTCCTTTGCTTAAACTGTATAGGCTCAGCTCTTTTAATCTTTCCTCATAATTCAACCCCTGTAGACCTGGAATCAGCCTAGTCGCTCTTCTCTGGAACTTTTCTAGTGCTGCTATGTCCTTTTTGTAGCCTAGAGACCAAAACTGCACACAGTACTCAAGATGAGCCCTCACCAGTGCATTATAAAGGTTAAGCATAACCTCCTTGGACTTGTACTCCACACATCCTGCTATATAACCTAACATTCTGATAGCCTTCTTAATGGCTTCTGAACACTGTCGGGAAGTCGATAGCTTTGAGTCCACTATGACTTCTAAATCATTCTCATAAGGTGTACTCTTGATTTTCCAACCGCCCATTGTGTATTCAAACCTAATATTTTTACTTCCTATGTGTAATACTTTACATTTACTGACATTAAATTTCATCTGCCACAAATCTGCCCAAGCCTGTATGCTATCCAAGTCCTTCTGTAATGATATAATGGATTCCAAATTATCTGCTAATCCACAATTATCCCGGTTCCAAAGAAAACCTCCATTGCAGGGTTAAATGACTACAGGCCAGTCACCCTGACGTCTGTGGTCATGAAATCCTTTGAAAGACTGGTGTTGACCTACCTGAAGGACATTACAGACCCCCTGCTTGACCCCCTACAGTTTGCTTACCGAGCAAACAGGTCAGTGGATGATGCAATCAACATGGGACTGCACTACATCCTGCAACATCTCGACTCTCCAGGGACATATGCTAGGATCCTGTTTGTGGACTTCAGCTCGGCGTTCAATACTATCATTCCAGAAGTCCTCCACACCAAACTCACTTGGCTCACTGTACCAGCTCCCATCTCCCAGTGGATCAAAAACTTCCTGACAGATAGGAAGCAGCAAGTGAGACTGGGAAAAAATCACATCCAGCACACGAATAGTCAGCACTGGCGCCCCCCAGGGATGTGTCCTCTCTCCTCTGCTGTTCTCTCTCTACACAAATGACTGCACCTCAAGAGACCCGTCTGTTAAAATCCTGAAGTTCGCAGATGATATGACAGTCATTGGCCTCATCAAGGACAGTGACGAGTCTGTATACAGACGAGAGGTCGAACAGCTGGCCCTCTGGTGCGGTCAAAACAACCTGGAGCTGAACAAGCGTAAAACTGTGGAGATGACAGTGGACTTCAGGAGGAGCCCCCCAGTGCTGCCCCCTCTCACACTACTCAGCAGCATTGTGTCTGCTGTGGAAAACTTTAGGTTTCTGGGATCCACAATTTCCCAGGACCTAAAGTGGGAACTAAACATAAACACAATTGTTAAAAAGGCCCAGCAGAGGTTGTACTTCCTGCGCCAGCTCAGGAAGTTCAACCTGCCTCAGGAGCTGCTCATCCAATTTTACTCTGCAGTAATCCAGTCTGTTCTCTGTTCATCTATCACAGTCTGGTTTGGCTCAGCCACAAAACAGGACAGGAACAGACTTCAACGGACAGTCAGGATTGCAGAAAAAATCATTGGTGTTGATCTGCCCTCCATTCAAGACTTATACAAATCTCGAGTCAGGAAACGGGCAGAAAACATCATTGCAGACCCATCACACCCTGATTACAACCTTTTTCAACTTCTTCCCTCTGGTAGGCGCTACGCCAAAACTACCAGACATGTGAACAGTTTCTTTCCTCAGGCCATCACTCTCATGAACACTTAAGTCAATCTCACAGCATCAGGGACAATACTAGGTAAAACCGGAGTCCAATTCCTTGTATGTGTACATCAACTTGGCCAATAAAGCTGATTCTGATTCTGATTCTGATCATCTGCAAACTTAACCATCTTGTTACTTATATTCCTATCTAAATCATTTACAGTATATATATTAAAAATAGCTCTGACCCCTGTGAAACACCACTCTTAACATTGCCCACTTCTGATGAGGTTCCTCGCACCATCACCCTCTGTTTCCTGTGTCTGAGCTAATTCTGCACCCATCTAAAAACAACACCCTGAATTCCCACTTCTTTTAATTTGATGCCCAACCTCACATGTGGCACCTTATCTAATCCTTTCTGAAAGTCCAGATAAATAATATCATATGCTCCACTTTGATCGTATCCTTTTGTTGCCTCCTCATAGAATTCCAGTATGTTAGTAAAACATGACCTCCCTCTTCTGAACCCAAGCTGACAGTTCAATCTTATCCTTAATAATTCCTTCCATTAATTTTCCTGTGATGCATGTTAAGCTTACTGGCCTATAGTTGCTTGGATCTGCCCTGTCACTCTTTTTATATAATGGGATGATATCTGCCATTTTCCAGTTCTTTGGAATCTCTCCAGTGTGCAGTGACTTCCTAAAAATATGTGTCAAGGGTTTATATATGTACTCGCTATCCTCCTTAAGAACTCAAGGGTAAATATTATCTGGTCCTGGTGATTTGGTTGAATTCAGCTTATTTAATCTGAGCAGCACTTCTCCCTCTACAATTTCCAAATCCCTCAGTACCTCCTTAGTAGTCCCATTTACCTCTGGGAGGTTATCCACTTGCTCACTTGTAAACACCTCAGAACAATGTAAGTTTAGGGCATCTGCTATTTCACTATCTGTATCTTTTAATTCCCCTTTACTATTTCTGATGCACTTGACCTCCTCCTTGACTGTTCTTTTACTACTAAAATACTGAAAGAATCTCTTAGGGTCATCTTTCGCCTAATCTGCTATATTTCTCTCCAACTGTCTTTTAGCCTCCCTGATATCCTTCTTGATGGTTGCCCTCATGTTCTCACATGCTCTACGATTCACTTTGTAGTCATTAGTCTTATATGCCTTATAAAGCAGTTTTTTCCTTTGCAACTTCTTTTTTAAATCTTTATTAATCCACCATGGGTTTTTTAGTTTCCTATTAATTCCAAATTTAGCTATGTATCTGTCCTGCATTACATGTAAAACATTTTTAAACCTGTTCCACTGCTCCTCAACTGTCTCCACACTTAAAAGCTTATCCCAGTGTATCCTACTTAGACATTGTCGCATCTGCTCAAAATTACCCCTACCAAAGTTCAACTTAACAATTTTAGTCTTTGCATTTGTACTCTTACAAAATACTGAGAATTGTATTACATTATGGTCAGTTGACCCTAGTGGTTCAATCACCTCTACACCCTCAATTCTATCCTGATTATTACAAAATTCTAAATCCAGTCAGGCTTCACCCCTTGTTGGTTCTTTAAAATGCTGTGTTAAAAAACAGTCACTGATTACTTCTAAAAATTCCTGCTCTTGTGCTCCTCCATCTGCAAGTTTATCCCAGTTAATATTTGGATAATTAAAGTCCCCCATGACTATAATATCTCCCTGTAAACTTGCCTTTTTGATATTACTAAAAAGATGTGTGTTGAAATTACTGTCTGAATTGGGGGGTCTATAACACACTCCTAAAATAAGACCTCTTTCCCTAATATTTTCCAGGCGAAGCCACACGTCCTCACTAAGATGGGGCTCATCATCCAACTCAAGAGGACTTACATTTAAATCCTGTTTGGCATAAACAGCAACCCCACCTCCTTTTCTGTTCTGTCTATCCTTCCTAAAAAATGTGTATCCCTCTATGTTACACTCATCCCCATCTTTGTTATTTAGCCAGGTTTCCGTTATTGCTATAATATCATAATTATGCTCTGCTACATACAACTCCAACTCACTTACCTTATTTTTGATACTTCTAGCATTAAGGCAAGCTATTTATTTGAACATCTGTTCCTTCTATTTATATATGGTCATATTTTGGCACAACCTGCTAAATTTTTGTACCTGTAGATATCATAAGTGTGTAATGGTCGGCTCTGCACTGTCTTTGTTTGTACTACTGTCTGTCTTTGCACCAACCTTCAATATCTGCACATACTTGCACACATGCACTTTATGTTAAAATGTGTAGTTTTTTCTGTAGTCCTGTGTACTATGTAGCTCCGTGGTCCCAGAGGAACATTGTTTCATTTTGTTGTGTCCTGTACTAATTGTATATGGTTGAAATGACAACAAAAAGCTAATACTACTACTAGTACTATTATTAATAATTGAACATTTTCTGGAATAATAATATCCCCTGAGTATGGGACACCAGCACAGATTAAATTCTGTTGTCTTACCTGTTAAGATGAAATACAAGTACAAATTAAAACAGACTAACAGGTCAAATTAGATCATTTCACGATAAAAAATATTAATCACTTAGACAAAACATAATGTCAATAATCCATTGAGTCCAACATAAAGCTATCATTTAACACCTGAGAATGTTGTAAATGCATATATTTACATTATTCTTTTAAACAGGTTAAAGTCAAAACACTGTTCCAAATTAATAATTAAAATGCTGTTAAAGTTCATGAATAGTGTAATTTGGCAGCAGGAGGATGCATTATGCAGCACATTTAGCAGCAGGTGAATGCATTATGCAGCATGTCACAAATACTTCAACCAGTAAAATCTTACTGCAGTGCATATTTTTATTGATCTTGCAACTTCTACACATAATCTTGGGTTCATTTACAATAAATACTCATTGATATCTTCCTGTGTGTTTACCACTAAGCAAAGTATAATTAATTATTATACAGTAAGCATGAAACATATGAATATTGAAAACATGGATAACATGCTTCAGGAAGATAAGTGCTGCTATGTCAAGCACTGTGCATTCACACACAGTTCTGACATTCCTGCTTGCATTTGCAGCTAGTATACAGGCTGTAATTTAAGTGTACACTTTGCAAAGTAAAATAATCTTTATTTAGATATGCTTATGGAAGACATATGACATAAATAATGAAAACTATTTTGCATGCTTCTATTTGTTTGAAACTAGTTTGTCAGAATAGATACATTTATAGAAGATATTGGTGAAAAGGACTTTTCAGTTGTCAGAACAGCTTTAGTCACTTCATTATGATAAACCTTCTTGCTGATTTTAGGCATGGCTAGGGAAATATTAAATTAAAGCAATTTTTTGAAGTTTAAACTGCTTGTGTTGTATACTTTTAAACTATATAATTAAAAAATTAATTTAAATTTTTTGCAATGTAGATCTAGCTTGGAGGATTACCCTTTATATCTCCAAACAGTCGTTTTTTCTTGAGTTGCGCTAAAGATGCATCAGCATTTATAATTTACAACTTTTTAAGTGTATTTTCCTGTTAAATGAATAAGCAGCAGATAGGAATCTTTAAAAGGAACTAAGCATTAATGAGCTTTTTAAATATTATGCCTATAGTTTATTTACATTGACTATACGATATATTAAAAGATATGGTTTGTGGAAAATATCAGTATAACTTTAATTAGAAATAAAATACAGTCCAGGAAGCAATCTGGAATTAAACAGCATCAGCACTTTGCTGTTTGTTAAATATATTTTCCCTTATAATTATGAAAAAGAAACAAATTTCAAAGATGAAATTCTCCTTATTATTTATTTTCAAATATGAGACTCACTTGTGAATCATTTTTTCATGCTGGAGGCAATACCGATTATGTAGCAGTATGGTAAAGTATGGGGCAAGAGAAATAACAATGGTGCTCAGTCATTACAGATTTGCACTACCCTTTGTGAGAAGTTCTCAGTTTAATTTAAACTGGAGTATTTACATATTCAAAACATTTACCTGAAAGAACTCTGCTGGATCCAGAATATTAAGGTCTTTGAAAATTTTGAAGACCTGCTTTAGGTCAATATACTGTATGTCTGTCCCTTCACTGTCAAAGACTAAAGATGTTTATCTTATTCTTCCAGAGCACTACACGTGCTTTAGCTTAAGTATACACTTTGTTGCTTTTCGAGCTGGTCCATTTTATGTAATGTAGTGACCATAATCATTAGTTCCCTTATAGAAATTTAATATAATGTTGCTTGATTTATATTAAACTCCTTTTACTATTATGTAGCTTTTAACTGCTTCAGTGCATTGCCTGGAGGATGAGAATGTCAATTCAACAGAAATCCCTAAATTCTTTTGAGACTTTGCTTATTGTAGATTGTTGTTGCTCCTTTGGTTTTTATACTTAATTTTCCCTTTCCTGCCTGCAACAACTTACACTACCCTTGATATGGAAATTTTATAAGCAGAAGAAGACATCGATATTAACATGAAACCACCAGGAAAAGAAGAAATAATAGCTGCAGTGAAATCACTAATGAATGGAAAATCCCCAGTATATGATAACTTAAACACTGAAATTTTCAAAACAGACCCTTAACTTGCAGCCACAATCCTCCATCCTCTATTCAGAACTCTTTGGGAGGAAGCTCAGGTCCCGGAGGAATGAAATAAGGGAATTATAATCAAAATTCTTACAAAAGGATCACTCAGTGATTGTAATAAATGGCATAGAATTACACTAATTTCCATCCCCAGTAAGATTCTAGCTAAGATTATAATCAAACAAATATTAGAAGCAGTAGATTAGTCACAGAGGAAAGAGAATGCAGGTTTTCAGAAGGGGGAGAAGCAGTACTGACCAGATCTTTGCTTTATGCAACATCACTGAGCAGTGCACAGAGTGGCAAAGACAACTGTACATCACTTTTGTTGATTTCAAAAAAGCCTTTGACCATATTTACAGAGAGAGAGTCTTTGGCATATCTTGTGAGCTTATGGAATTCCACAACATTTGGTGCAGCTTATTAACAGTTTCTATGTCAACGTCTGCTGCAGTGTTGGCTACAATGACTTGCATTTGAAGTGAAAACTGGTGTGCAGCAAGAATATGTGATGTCTGCTACACTGTTCAAACTTGCCATTTACTGGATTATGTGGCAGACCACCAGTGACACATTAAGTGGACGCTTTTCACAACACTTGAAGAACTAAACTTTGCAGATGATATCGCAATACTGTCACACTGACACATACTGGAGAAGACAGACCACCTGATCACCTTTGCTAATGCAGTAGGGCTGAAGGTAAGCCAGAGGAAGATGGAGACAATGTTCTAAAACACAGAAAATCCAGTGCCAGTGAAGATGAATGGGAAAGACTTACAATCACTAATACGTTCACGTATTCTTGCATTGTAGTCGAAATAGATGGAGGTGCTGGAAGCAATATTCAGAGCAGGCTCAGCAAGGCAAGAAACACCTTTAGAATTATAAACTATATATGGAGATTAGCTCAGTACAGTATTCCCACCAAACTGCCCCTCTGCAAGGGTTGTGTCTTGTCAGTACTATTGAACAGATCCGAGTGCTGGAGAATAATTTGAAGCAACAATACCTAACTGTTAACTTTTCACACAACATGCCTCAGAAGGATATGCCACATCTTTTGGCCACAGAACATTTTCAACCAATTCCTTCTTGCCCAGTGCCACCAAGATGACATGAACACCATTTTGATGACAAGGCAATGAAAATGGATAGGCCACGTGTTGAAAAGGAATACAGATTCCATCACCAAAACTGCTCTGCACTGGACCCCCTAAGGCAGAAGAAGAAGGGGTGCTCAAAAACAACATGGAGGCGTACAGTCAAAAAAGAGCTGCAAAGCATGAACTTGACCCTAGGGAACCGTGGAGAAATTGGCTAAGGATAGACATGGGTGGATGAGCTTTTTTGCTACCTTAAGCACCACTGGGCACGATGGGCACACCTGACATAACCTTGATTAAGGTGCATTTTCAGGTGTTAAAGATTTATGATTTAAGTATTTAATTGTTAGTTTTTTTTTTCTTAATAATTATCTTTGCTGCCTGTTTGCTACCCTACTAGTTTTGGTACTTTCCACAAGTTTCAAACATTTGCTGATTTACATTATTACTAGAGATACACCTATCAAGAAATAACACGTCAAAACAAAATATGATGAGAAAATGTCTTGTTTAATTTGAATAACTTCAACAACCTCTCATTACACTTGTGATGAGTGGCTTGTTACGCCCATGCTGTGTCAGCTTGACTAGTGTGCCATAACTGGTGAAGTGTCCACCTTCTTTGAGTGTTTTGAAAACAATGCTCTTCTTTAACTATTGTTTCATTCATTCGTCTATGCTGGTACATTTCTTTAATTATCTGATCTTTGGAATTCCGAGATAATGGTCCTTCATAAATGTTTACACTTATTTAATCTTCAGGGACAATAGGATATTCCTTTGAAGTCAGTATTACTGTTTTGAATTTTTCCAGTTATAATCTTTACGAAAATCCATTCATTTTTGTCCTTCAGTTATACCTTATATCTGATATAAAAATATAGATATTGCAAATGTAACCACAAAGACATAAGCAGGCAAGTTTTACATGCTGAAGAGAAATTCATTAATAAAATTTATAAAGAAAAATGATTCAAGCACAAAATCCTTTGAGTCTATCAATAACTTCATTAAATGCAGACCATTCACTTCTTTCCTGTCCACAGCCTGTTTAGTTAAACCCAGAGAGGCTGCAGGTATAATATTCTCTTATGTTCAGCTTTCCCTTGTAATTATTTTTTAAATAAATATATATGTTGTGATAGATTTTGGCCTTGTTGGTATCATTGTGTGTAAGACATAATGGCAACAATGTTCCATTTCCTGAAAATAGTGTATGTATGGAGGAAAGAGTGTATGTGAGAGAGGAGCACAGAAAAAAAACATGAGGAACCAAATGAAGGCCAAATGACTGATTCAAGAAGCTGTATGTTTGTTGTTGTGCAATTACCTAGTATGCTCTTTCTTTCTGAAAAAAATTTATTGATGTACAGCCAGGCATAGCAATAACAGGATAACAGATTTATATTGCAAGTTTTTTTCTGTTGGGACAAGAGGCAAACATTTATTACATCTGGTCAGAGAATCCACCCCAAAAATAGCTATTGCAACAGTCCAATGGCTGTGTTTGTGACAATATATGAATATAGTAGTTTCATTATGAACGTTGCCTTAGAAATTTAGCATTTCATTGAAAAAGATTATTTACAAAATTCTGATTTGATATAAAGGGGTGTTTTTCTATATGAAAAGAATTGTATTTTTATGGAAATTTCTTTACAATGCATGCAGAATGTGGTATTCCTTTCTTATTCCTGTCTCACTGCAGTCTATAGTCTAACATTGTCTTTTTTATTATTATTTCCAGTAGCACATACCTGTGTACTTGTTAGTATGTATTGCCACAGTTTTTTATTTATTTTAAAAATATACTGTTTGTAAATTTATGCAACTCTCTACCTGTTAATGATAGTGTGACACAGAAATACATCTAACCCAATTACATTTTTATTTCATTTCACACAATTATTTATTGGTTAGTTGTCTTTGAAATGTAATTACCATCTATGTATCCATTTTTGGGGTTCACCTAAAAATATAACAATACAAGCAAAAATACAGCTAATTGTTACTAAAATTATAATTCTTTAAAGATTGCCAGGGGCTTGTACAGATTGGCTGTCCATCTGTTCAACAGGTTTTACTAATCAATTTTTTACTCAATGAGTTAACAAAATGTTATTAATTTTCTCACAGTTAATTTTAGTAAATTCTGCTAGCAAAATTAAGGCTAAGAGCAAGCTAGTGGCATAGCAAATGGATTCAAAATTTTTGCTTGGTCAGTATCTGTGGAATTTCTATATTTGAATAGTATTCCCCAGAGTACTCATTTTTTAATCAATTTATTCATGTCAAACAATGTGGTCAAGCTTCAGGATGTGCATTGGGGGCTGAGCTTTGGAGTTTCTATGTCTGGAAGATTAGGATAAGATAGACTGTGGCACTGTGATAATTTTACAGGTTGTTCATCTTCTTATTTTCACCATCTCAAGATTAATATACAGTAGTTAATTTATGCTGGCATTACAAGTCATTCATTTATTGCTGAATGTACACTTGCTGGGCTGGGTTGTGTTTATTCTATATAAATATCAGGGAATAGTGGAGATTTTTATGTTTGTGTAGATGTTATTCTATTATTTGTAATTTGTGTGCTTTCTATATTACAGGTCTTACCATTATTATAATAAACATGCATGTTTTCTTAATTTAAATAATGTTGCTGGAATCTTTATTCTGTTGGTGATGGTTGGTTTTGTATCTGAAATGCTTAGTGTTACATTATGTGCTGTTGCTAAGGGAAATGCTTAAAAACATAATATGTGCTTTCAGTTGTATACAGCTGATAATCAGCTCTATCTTACCTTCAGACTAAGTATGTTTCTCCTGTTGTGCCAGTGAGTTAAAAGATTGATTGAGAAAAAATGAATGGTCTTTGAATACAGATAAGAAAAAATGTTATTAGTTAGTGAGAATGATGAGGACTGTGAAAAATGGTCCTCCGTGTTGGTATTAAATGAAAGACAAGACAAACATCTGACCGTACTTCATAGCAGTGAGGGTGCTATCAATTTTGATCAAATCACTGACTCCTTTTGCAGAAATGCAGTCCCAAACCTATAGAAAATCTCTACCATGCTTGACTGTTACCACAGGCCTTTCATCCATGGACTGGATCCATCCCTTTCTGTCACAGCCAGAAATTTATAAATTTTCTGCACCGTAGTCCTTGTATATTCATGTCTTGGTTAGTTAATTGGTTCTATTTCCACCTCTGAGGAATAACTGTTTTGTCACAGCTCTTCCATAAAGACTACTTTTGATAAGATTTCTCCAGACTGTAGATGGGTATCCCAGGGTCCCAGTGGTTTCTCCTCATTATTATATATTAGACTATCCATCCATCCATCCATTTTCCAACCCGCTGAATCCGAACACAGGGTCACGGGGGTCTGCTGGAGCCAATCCCAGCCAACACAGGGCACAAGGCAGGAACCAATCCCGGGCAGGGTGCCAACCCACCACAGTATATATTAGACTATTTTCTAATAATTATATATCTATATTATGTAAGCTCATATTGATTTTTGTATTACTTATTTGTTATTATTCATGCCTAATTTGTTTTTCTTTTGTTGTAACTATTTATTTGAAATCTTGTAAAGAACTTTGAGCTACATTCTGTGTATGAAAAAGAAATTCAGAAATGTTTTTATTGTTCTGACATGATTGCATTGCTTGATGTATTTCTCATTTCCTACACTCAATTTCCATGGCCACCTACTGTTTTTCTGGGGCCTCATCTATAAATGGTGCTTACGCACAAAAATGTTGCAGATGCCAGTTCTCACACTCACTTTGAGATGTATAAAAACTAAACTTTGTGTAAAGCCATGCACATTTTCACGGCAGCTTCAGACCATGCGTATGCACTTTTCTGCATGTTTTTGCAAACTGCCGGCACCCAGAGTCAAAGCAGTGCTACTGTTTCTGTGTTGTTCCCCTTCTTTTTCATATTTGCATTCATGACATGGGCTTTATCAAATACACCAAAAACAGTTGCATATTGCTTACACATTTAACTCACTTGATTATAATCATTCTGTAACAATACAATGGTGAACGGAATGACCAAACTATTCCAACTATTCATTGGCACAAACCACTACCTTTGTAACAGTTTTGAACAAATCATAAATATCAAGATTTAAAAAAAAACCATCAACTCTTTCAAATTTTCAAATGAATTTGTACTAATCACCAAATCTGTAGCATTTTAAACAAACCATTACATCTGTTACACTTTTTAAACAAATTATTTTTCACACTTTTGCACAATATTTGAGTTTAACGTTGCCATGGTGTTTCACTGAAGACATCTGTTATCTCTTTCTTTGTCTGTAAATGTCTTTTAGTGGGAAGCCTGGCATTGCATGCAGTTCACCAGTGTATTGTAATCTGGGGTATAATTTGACACTGCAACTCTGAGTGAGTCTTGTAGATGTGCATCAGTAAGGCTGTTCTGTGTTTGTCTTTCATGAAGTTAATGTCAGAAAAGGCTGATTCAATGAGATAGGTTGATCGAAAAAGGCAGGCAACTTTCATAGCTGCTGTGCATAGACCTTTGTACTTTGTAAGGAAAGTGCAGCACTTTTTTCTCTGTAAATGCACAATGTTTATCTTAGCTTTAAATGCATTTACATGGCTGCAACAGTCTTACCTTTGCCTTGCAGCTCACAGTTCAAATGGTTCAGCTTCCCAGTGATGTCCATTAAAAATGCAAGGGCAAGTATCTGTAATGGGCTTGAATTCAGTGTTTTAAAGAAAAGACAAAATTCAAAGCCAGTCACTTTTGCACATATTGCCTGCTGATGTCTGGTTTTTGCACTGGTCATAGTACAGAAATGGCACTAACGCGGGTTGTAAATGACATTCTGATATCCTCTGATGAAGGAAACTCCACTGTAATTATGTTGTTGGACTTAAGTGCAGCATTTGACACCATCGACCATTCTATATTACTGCACAGGCTAGAAAATGATGTTGGGCTTACAGGCACCGTGCTCGCTTGGTTTAGTTCTTACTTATCAAATTGATTCCAATATGTACAGAAATGTGCTGACAGTACTCCATCATTATACACAGAAGTTCAATATGATGTCCCACAGGGCTCAGTACTGGGACCTTTACTATTTTCACTTTACATGCTTCCATTGGGATCTATCATTAGGAAACATAATGTTAATTTTCACTCGTATGCAGATGACACCCAGTTATACCTTTCATTTAAATCAAATGAAGTTTCTCCGATGTTGTCTTTAATTAGTTGTGTTAGCGAATTAAAGGAGTGGATGAATGAGAACTACTTGTCTTTAAACACAGATAAAACAGAGATGTTAATTGTTGGAGGGAATGACGATGATCATAACAATATTTTGTCATCATTTAACTCAGTTGGAATCCCAATTAATTTTACTGAATCAGCCCGCAATCTAGGAGTTATCTTTGACTCTAGCATGTCATTTAAAGTGCATATTGCAAAGTTGTCCAAAACATGTTTCTTCCATCTAAAAAATATTAGGAAATTAAGGCGCTTTCTAAATAAACAGGATTCTGAGAAATGAATTCATGCATTTATCTCTAGTAGGATTGACTACTGCAATGCGGTTTTCACTGGATGTTCAAACTGTTCTCTATACAGCCTCTAGTTAATCCAAAATGCAGCTGCAAGAATTATTACAAGAACAAGAAAATACAAACACACAATTCCAGTTCTTAAATCCTTACACTGGCTCCCGGTTAAGTTCAGGGCAGATTTCAAAATCCTCCTTTTAACATATAAAGCATTAAATGGCCATAGTCCGGCTTACTTGTCTGAACTTATCATGACTTACAAACCAGAGCGCACATTAAGATCTCAAGATGCCAGTCTGCTTATGGTTCCAAGGATTAATAAAATAACAGTGGGAGGTCAAGCTTTTAGTTACAGGGCCCCTAAACTGTGAAATGGTCTGCCTGCTACTATAAGGGATGTCCCTTCGGTCTCAGCTTTTAAATACCGGCTGAAGACTCACTACTTCAGTTTAGTATATCCTGACTAGAGCTGCTGATTAACTGTACATACTGTATCTCTGTTGTTAGTCATTAGCACTAAAACATAAGTAACATGATAGTTATAATTGGATACTAACCCTCACCTTTTCTGTTTCTCTTTTCGGTACTCAAATGTGGCACTTGGTGCCACGGCCCACCTGCCAAGTTGTTTTGCCTGCCTAAGGTAAAGTTATCCCTGATGGAGGATCGCAGGAATCATGGGAAAGAGGGGTCCTTTCATCGGATTGGCTGGCCCAGCATTATTTCACCCGTGGAATGGCCAAATGGGGGAGGCAGCTTGATGGATGAGGTCTCCAAGACTCTAAAAATATCCAAATCTTATTATGTGATATCATCTACTGTTAAATTCTGCTCCGTACTTCTAAAACTTTTTTTTTTTTTTTTACTTCTAAAAAAAAAAACTTTTTATTTTATACTGTATAGAGGATTTGTTCTGTTCTGTGTATTGTATTGTATTGACCCCCTTCTTTTGACAAGTACTGCATGCCCAACCTACCTGGAAAGAGGTCTCTCTTTGAACTGCCTTTCCCAAGGTTTCTTGCATTTTTTCCTACAAGGTTTTTTTTTGGGAGTTTTTCCTTGTCTTCTTAGAGAGTCAAGGCTGGGGGGCTGTCAAGAGGCAGGGCCTGTTAAAGCCCATTGCAGCGCTTCCTGTGTGCTTTTGGGCTATACAAAAATAAACTGTATTGTTTTGTATCGTATTGATGTATGATGCAGTGGTAATATAGAAATTTTAGGAAGTCTGTGTCACCTTTGCGTTGCGCAATGAATCCTGCATATCGGCCTGTCATGGTGGGAGCCCTGTCTGTAGTCACCGATACCAGCTTTTCCAAAGGTACCTTTTTCTCCACGAAGAACCTCTTAACCATGTTGTGTATGTCAACTTCCCCCATTGTTGTCTTCAGGGCAGAAATTCTTTTTTTGTGGAGAAATCATCAAACACCATTTGGATAAACATCATCAGCTGCGATGTACTGCTGCTGTTCACAGACTCATCACACTGAATGCTAGACCACCTGCACTTAACCAGATCCTGGTTCAGTTGCTTTGTCAAGTCCTCAGACATAGCCACGGGCACCATGTTGGCTACCTTTGTTTTAGAGGATGGCTTGGAGGAGCCAATCTTCTATGAGTTCTAAAGGAGATGCCAGCTGATCCAGCACCTCAAACTCAGGGTCGCTGAAATGAAGGAGGTGTTGCCATGGCATTGTAGAGAATTTGGCAGACCTGGCCCAGGTGTCCTTTAGAGAGATGCACTCCTAAGGTGGCACAGGATGAGACTCCAGACAGGTAGATATAGGTGGGTCATTGTCAAAAGGTGCAGGGTAAAGGGTACACACTGTCCGGGAGCATCAACCCTAGAACTGGAAGTGTCAGACCCTTTTCGGATCATTGCTGAGCTGGATGGTATCTCTGAAGATTCTGAAGTGGTAGGCAGGCATGAGGAGCCCCTTCAGTTGAACTCAAAACCAGTTCCCAAAAAGAGAGAGGTAGGGGGAGTGAAGTGCAGGTTTGCTCCAGCGACAGAGAGTCTTGCACAGTGTGTTGAATTCTGAGTGTACAGGTGAGAAACCTCCCTGGAAGGGGTGGAAAGGCTCTTGGCCAGAGTGGGATTGAATCCAGTGGTCATTGCCCATGTTGGAACAAATGACATACATTAGGGTAGTCTGTCATCCAAATTTAAAGAGTTTATAAGAGATGCCCCTTCAGTCTCCACTTTCAAATCCCATCTAAAGACTCTCTACTTCAGTTTAGCATACCAGACTAGAGCTGCTGATTAACTGTGCATACTGCATCTCTGTTGATAGTCATTAGCACTCAAGCATAAGTAATAATGATAGTTATAATTTGTTATTAACACTCACCTATTCTATTTCTCTTCTCGGTACTCAAATGTGGCACTTGGTGTCACTGCCCTTTTGTTAACTCATCTGCCTGCCTAAGTAAAAGTCATCTCTGATGGAGGAGCACTGGAATTGTCGGGTAGATGGGTCCTGTCATCATATTGGTGCCCCTTCTAATCTTAAATCACAGCTCCAGCTTATTCAAAACTCAGCTGCAAGAGTCCTTACTCGAACCAGCAGCAGCGAGCACATCACACCCATCCTGCTCCGTCTTCACTGGCTCCCTGTGTCTTACAGAATCGAATATAAAATCCTACTAATAACCTACAAAGCCTTAAATAACCTCGCGCCAAACTACATCAGTGACCTTCTCCATCACTAAGTGCCTGCCCGCCACACTAATCTACACTCCATGGGTGACAGGGCCTTCAGCTGTATAGCGCCCAGACTCTGGAATGACCTACCGAAATCAATCAGGTCAGCTGACTCCATGAATTCTTTTAAAAAACAACTCAAAACTCATTGTTCAGGAAGGCTTTTAGCTCTACTTGACTTTATTACCCTTCTCTCAGTTTACTTCTCTGTCAAAATGCTCATGTAACCTGTGTGTGTGTGCTAGACCATCAATTATGTTGTCTGTTTTTTTTTTCAGAATTCACTGTCTTAATCTTCTTTATTTATGTATCTGGTTTGTACAATGCTATATACTGTATACGCTGCCGTTCTTTACTATATTTTGTAAGTGCCTTGAGCATGGGAAAGGCGCTATATAAATAAAATGTATTATTATTATTATTATTATATTGGCTGGCCCACCACTGACTCAGCTGTGGAAAGGCCAGTAGAGGGGAGGCAGCTTTATGGCTGAGGTCTCCAGGACTCTGAACAAATCTGAATTGTATTATGAAATATCATCTACTCTTGCATTTTGCTCTGTACTTGAAATATTACTATTGTACTATCGTATTGTATTAAGGATTACTTGTGTTCTGTGTATTGCATTGTATTTACCCCTTCTTTTGACACCCACTACCTGCCCAACCTAACTGTAAAGGTTCTCTTTGAATTGCCTTTCCCAAGATTTCTTCTTAAAGAGTCAATGCTGAAGGGCTGTCAAAAGATGGGGCTGTTAAAGCCCATTAAAGGACTCCTTGTGTGATTTTGGGCTACACAAAAATAAATAAATAATTGTATTGTATTGTATCTGCCCATCACCACAACAGAATTCTCTTAGACCTATAAAGGCTGGAGCAACCTACAGTCATTTGACTGTGTTTGGGAGTTGATGAGAGTTGTGCTTATTTCTGTTCTTGTGCTTTGTGATTTATTGGATTGTTAATCGTAAAGTATCATAACATTAAAATTGTATTCGTCTATATTCTAAGTTAGACTATACTGGAAGTAACAGCAAAGCTTAGTAGAAATAGATGTAGTGGTTTACATGTGATACCCAAACAGACAGACAGAAATTCATCTACATATATATAGATAAACATTAGATAATAATAGTTCAGTTACGTCTATCCATAAATTTGATCCTAATAATTAACAAATATTAAATATAGACAAGCCTCACTTTTCAATGGTGTTTTAACATTGTAGGTTAAAAACAGACATTGATTACAGTATATCTCTGAATTCAGGTTCTATGCTGTGTTTACCTGGTTAATACATGGGTAATTAAAATTCCCCATTATTGTATTATTTCCAGCTAAACTTGTTGACAACTGGATTTGCTGTAGATCTGGCCAGGAGCCTATCTACATCCCTTAAGAAGTTTCTCTTGAGTGGAAGGCAAAAAAACATAGGATAATCCCTGTGTATGAATTCTTCCAATAACAGAATCCACTATTATCAATTAATTATTCTCCTTAGGGCTGATCAGTAGGGTAATTGTTGGTATTCTTCATTGCTACCTTATACCTCAGAAGTATCACATTTGTTATACAGTTGTGAAAGGAGCTAAAAAGGAATGGACATTTTTAACTCTGTCTGTTACTTTATTCTGCTTGCTTTCTCCTGTGTCAATGCAGGGTTGCATGTTATAAGCTCCTCTTTAAGGTCTTGGATTACCTGGCTCTTCTCATAGAAGTAGGACTTCTGGAAGCAATCCTCCGTTAACCCAAGTGCACTGGTCTCATATTAACCTTTTGACCCTACTTTAATTAGGAATTAAAATTTAAGTTCAAAACAACTACAGAAATTGTTTTATACCTGCTGCCTCACTCTAAGTGCCTGTAATAGCACTTAAAATTGCTTTCACAAATCTTGTCCCTTGCTCTCTGTTACTCACACACCATTACTGCCTACTGTGTCACTGTAACTGCATTGAATAAACTTTTTAAAATCCTTTTGTATTCTATAATCACTAAACTCTGCCCTCCACTCCATGCTTAGTATAAACACCCTCCCCAATTTGTCGAATTTATTGTTTATCTTTTCTAATATTTTTTCTTCCTTCTATTTCTTTTCTATTTTTTTTGCTGTCTCTGCTGTCACATAAGTCACTCTTTTATGCATATACTTAAGAGTAGTTAAAAGTACTTCAACTGCAATTACTCACACACTCAACATTGCTTCTAATGGCAAAAACTCATTTCTAATTGCCAAAAAATGTGTTGCTTGGGCCCTTGGTGACCATGAAAAAACAAATTTTAGCAAATGCTGCAAATAAAATTCAGCTTGCACACAGATGTAATAATCAATTTCTAGTCACCAAAAAGACTGACATAAGCAAGCAGCTCACACTCTGTACATCAAAGCCAATACATGTAGGAAAAGCATGATACATAACTTATAACAGCTTGCTTTTGGGTGACAGTGGCAGTCACAAAATATCAGGAGAATGAGTGAAAGTTCAATTGTGTCATGCATAAACCAATGTACAGTATGTCCAATAGGTCCAATTTTTTATATATTTCTTAAGTTAGAAATGTACCAGTACAACTTGGAATTAGGATTTGCAATGAGAAATTAATATACATATCTGCTTTCACTCAGAATAGTGTACTTTTCAGATTCTTTAAAAGTAATATTTAAATAAACAATACAGTACTTAACCCTTTAACCGCCAACTCCCTAAATATTCCCCAAGCCAGGCGAAATCTGAACAATTTTTGTTTTTTTTACTTTTTTACATTTTTTTTACATTTTTTACATTTATTCAAGCAGTATTGACCACTAAATGTTGTGCAAGTTGCCAGTGTATACACGAAATCTATAAATGTAACCTGAATTCTCAGCTAAGCAAAACATCTTGATACCAAACCGTGCCCTTTTCAATGGTAGATACTGTCGAAACTGTAAGCGGCCCTTCCACGACAATAAACTTTCATCAACTGCAACTGACGGTCCTGGCATGTAGGGCAACTGAAATGCTTCAAATAAATGATCAATCAAAGGACGTAGCTTGAACAAGTGGTCGCGGTTTGGATCTTTCTTATCTGGCTCGTTTCTGTTGTCATTCAAATGAAAGAATTTCAGCAGCAAAGAGAATCGGTTACGTGTCATGACAGCTGCAAAAATAGGTGTTGCATACATAGGATCTGTAGACCAGTACATCTCAATATCTGGTTTTCTGATTATTCCCATCAACATCAAAATCCCAATGAATTTTTTCATTTCGTTTTCATCAGTGTCAAACCAAGCACGAACACGGGAATGTGAAGGTAAATTGGGATTTTTCTCAATAAACTGTGCTGCATACAGATTTGTCTGATGAACAAAATGTCTAATCAAATCAGGTGACACAAACAGCTCATAAAACTGCTCAGCAGTGTAATTGTTTACATCAACAATAAAGCCACACGTTCCCTCAAACGAATGCAGAAAAGGTAGTTCACCACGGGCAGCAGCCCAGCTGAGATGCTGGGGATACACCCACTCAGCACCGTCATCCGATGCGTCTTCATTCACAATATCATGCAGCGCACGTTGCTGCTCATCACTGTCACTAAAATCTTCTTCAGAACTGCTACAATCATGATCAGAACTGTCCAAAATCGCCTGCAAAGCCTCACTTGAAGTCAGTTTACGTTTCGCCATATTCACAGCTGTTACATGCGAATCACGTCACATGACCGGCCAAAACAACCACAGACTTGTCGAAATACAACGTAGTAATAATACCCACGCCAAACCGTCAGTTATACTACTTGCCAGGCATTCATATAACCACAGGCAAATGTGCCGGATAATTCCGGCAGTATGGCGTTAGCATTAAAACAGCGGTGCCGGATATATCCGGCAGAGGGCGGTGAAGGGGTTAACAACAACAACTGGGTCTACTTGCCTTAATTACAGTACATTTTGAATAATCTACACATACCTCCAAAAGAAAAGATATATTTTCATATGGCTGTTAAAATTAATATACATTACATGATCATATTACTCCATATTCTAATCACATATTATATGAATGTAAAACAGAAAGAAAAAAAAACATTTATCAAGAAAAGATTCTCAAGTACTAGAATTAGGCTGTAAAGTACTGTTAATTGAAAAGACTTTTCAATAAGGCTATATATATATATTTTTTTAAAAGGACTGCTTACTTGACAGTGATTCCTATGATGTATACATAAAATTAATGTGTAAATTATACTGAATGTTTTATTCACTTTGAGAAATTTCTATATACGGTGTCAGAAACAAAAGTTAATGTTTTTGTATTCACTTGTTGCTGTTAGTCTTAATGCTATATGAAATTAAATCACTAATTGCAGAATTATTTTGGCCTATTTTCTGAAGCAGATTACTTTAGCTTAGATTCTAGTTATGACTTTTTTTTAGTATTAAAAGATTTAGAGCTTATTTTGCCCTTTGCACTTTGACTAGCGATCTCTATCATTAGTGTACCAATCTCAAAGCTGTCTAATAATCCCTTTGAACAACAGCATTTTCAGAATATTTCACAATAAGGCTGAAATTTTATAGGCATGCAATCTATCCCTAATGGACAAAAATAACCCTTGAGTAAAAATTATTCTATTAGTTTGTGAACCACACTAATATATAACATATACTGTACATATATGTACAAAAGAAATGTAATCACACTGGGTAACAAAATATATCTTTTTTTGTCACATGAATCAATACAAGTGAATCTTACAGGTTTTTTTACAGTATTTTTGCACTGAATTCAAAATATCTAATCATACTGAGTGACACACAAGTAAAAATTACAATAAATACATATTTACAGTATATATATATATATATATATATATATATATATATATATATATATATATATATATACATTGTTGCACGTGCAATTAGGGGACAACTTCAGGACTTGGCTGATTATAATGGTACTCTGAACCACGGGTTGGTGGTGTCATTTAATACCACTTCTCTTCCTCCTGCTACAAAAAGGTTGATTGCCCACCCTAACACTGATGAACAATGCAGCTGAATCAGGCGTAAAGGCGAAAGGTGGCACCATTTGGATGCAGCAAGAGGTCGGGCGTCATCTTGCCAGTGACTCTGCACATGCATGTCTTTCAACAAAACAGCAGGGCTGCCACCTTTCGCCTTTATGTCTGGTGCAGCTGCGTTGATATTATGTGTGAGTGGATGTTTCTTGCAGGGAGGGCTTCTGTTCTCTTTCTCCAATGTAGAACCCTCATCCTCATCTGAGTTCACCACTGTTATACCACGTCTTTATTTGAAAACTAACAGTGTCAGATCGGGGGAAGCATGAACGTGACTGATAGTGAATAATGAAACAAAACACTAACTTTTCAAGTACCATAAATTTACACCAGCTGTTACATTCTCAAATAAATCAAATGTATGTTTTTATTCTATAATAGTAGTAATAAATAGCCATTCACTACTCAAAACAGTTATCCCGCCACCACTTGACTTGGAGACAGCAGTTCTTACTTCTACACTAGCCTAGTAGACGTATATGTGGGTGTGTGGGTGTGTCGTACCCTATCCCAATTTTTTTGTTTTGTTATATCTGTCTTTTTTCAAAGTGATTATTTGATATTTGGACTTCGGTCTTCGTACATTATACACTTCACATCAGCATTTGGCCAATTATTAGTAGAACATGAAAAAGTTTCTGTTCTAGTTAAGTGTTCAACATTTCTTTCCTCGCATTTCCTGTCATCCTACATTTACGCAGATCATTGTAGACATGGAACACACATGAAATGTATGTGTTCCAAATACCAATATATTATTTACCCTATATCGATCAAGGTACCTCACACCAAGATAAACAGACCTGAGCTGGGAGAACTTTGTGTACGACTGAAGCTGTGTCGGTGGTTGGGGGATGGGATAGCAGGCTGTCTGCTGCCGGTGCTGATCGACACATTTGTAAAACAAAAGACGCTGATGGGTAGGTGCGAAGGAATTTAAGGTGGCCCAGGATTATGAGTTTTTTTGTAGGCTTCAAGGATTCTAATGTTAATGATAGTTTACAACCTTTATACTTATGTGTGAAAAACAGATCTATTAATAAAATATTGGCATTTCAGCTGCATGTCCTGGAGAAATAACACAGCTGCATTAAGGTAGATAGGCTAGTTCTTTAAATAATAATAACAATAATTATTATAATAATAATAATGAGACTTTGCTGCCAATGCGCGATGGAAACTCAGGCAGCTAACAACATGATCTTTCAGTGTGTACGTGTGTACTTGCAAAACAATCAAGTTACTTCTGTTTTGATTAGTATAGGTCGAGAAATGCAACCTGTTGGCAGAGAATAGAATTTGGAAATTACATTACATATTACATTAATTACCAAATTGTGGACTTTGCATGTTTCACACTGATACAAAGGGTGGCAACACAAGCAATGTTTTTGCACACCTCAAGAGCAGCCACAATAGTCTAAACAGATGGCTCGTAGCTTCTTTTCAAATGCAGCATGACAGTAAAGTGAAACAAGACAAAAGAGCAAATCCATGAGCAAATGCTGTAACACTGCACATTGTTTAGGAAATGCATTCCATTTATATGGTGTAAAAAGAAACTGTAAGCCCCAGGTATATAATGCCAAGTCACATTTACTTCACCAAAGCAGCGCTACCACAAAGGTATGAAGAATGCAGGCAAAAAGTCCATTCAGATATAACTCAACTGGCTAGACATCTGAACCATGTACTATATGAGCACTATGTTAATAAGAAGTGTAAACTAATAAACAAGTACTTTACAGACCTCATACCTCGAATAATAAATGCTTTGTAATTGGAAAGCAATTCGACATTTCTTTCCAAAAGCACATGGCCTCAGCACAATATCATTTACATTTCACCACAGTAAAGTGTCTGCATTCTTGTATGCACATTTTGAGTGCTGAAAACAGTGGTCAAACAAAAAGTGATTTTTGATGATTTCTGTAGTATATTCACTTTTTGTATAGATTGAGACATGGTAGCCACAAGAGCACTTGTCAATGTGTCTTTACAATAGGAAGTGAATAGGAAACAACACAGGGAACAAAAAGCAAAACCCAGCTATAGGAATATCTAGTCAAAACAGCTGGTGGGGCAAACATGACTAACAGATGACAATATACAGTATGTGGGCCATATACATATAAAACAATTCCCTCACCCCAAGATAACCAATCATTATTATATACTTTTTTAAACTTCACAAACTCTGAATAAGTTATTGTGGTGGTTTATGAACAGGTGTAGGATACCATCTCTCTTAAATAGGTGTGTCTTTTTCATTTCCAACAGAGATGTCGGTATTAGATGAGCATATCGAACTTGAGTGTGACTAATCTGACTCATGTGCTTTCCTCAGTGAAGAAGGATTCTGTACAACCACAGGATCAGAAGGTGGTACAGGCAGCTCCTCACTTATAGCTACATCAGATCTTCTTAGTTGGTCAACATGTCGATGTCAGATAAGTTCAGGAGCAACCTTATATGGCTAGGGCCACTCTGCTCAGTAATTTAGCATGGATCCATTTGTGGTCTCTATAATTCTTTGCCAATACTGATTGACTAATCTCAAAATGGAGTGTCTCGCTGTCCCTGACACCTTGGCTTTTTCCCAGATGTTTACTGTGTACCACTCTTTTAAGGTTTAGTCATGACATATCTATTCGGGAATGTAGTTGCCTTCCTAGAATTAGCATAGCTGATGTTTGGTTTATGGTTGCATGAGTAGCATTTCTATATGCAAACAAAAATTTTGCTAACTTTTAGGAAATAATAATGCATTCATATGACATTGCCCGCAGTCCCTGCTTTAAGCTCTAAACAAACCTCTCAGCTAGACCATTAGTAGCTGGATGCCACGTTGCAGATATAAGGTGTCCTATTCCAATTAGCTTTAAAAAGGTTTGAAAGTTATCAGCACTAAACTGTGGACCATTAGGTTTAGGTTTAGGTTTATTTGTCATATATAGGTTAACACAGGGTCAACATACAATGAAATGTGTATGACGAGAAAAACAAGTCACTCAGCCTAGATCTAATAAAGCTAAAAAAATAATTTTAAAAAATTACAAGTTAAAAATAGACAAGCCATATAAAATACAATATATACGTTTTAAAAGAAGTTATAGAGCAATATGAGTTGAATGAGCAGCAAGTACAAATGACAGTTATTGCACAGATAATGTTTTATGAGTACAGATGCATATTCCATAAAGTGCAGATGCATGTTCCAGTCAGTATTCACAGTGTGTGCAGGTACAGTTTGTGTGTGAGTATTGCAATGTAGATGTAATGCAATGTAGGTGTAATGTAAGTGTATGTAAGTGTTCAGGTGTTGCTGTTGAGGAGTCGACTGGCCTGGTGGTAAAAACTGTTCTTAAGTCTTGTAGTCCGAGCAGCCAGACTCCTGTATCGTCTGCCAGATGGTAACAAGGAGAACAGCTGGCGTGCTGGATGGCTGTGGTCCTTTATGATGCTGCTTGTCTTATGCAAGCACCGATGAAGGTAAATGTCTTTAATGGCAGGAAGACTCTTGCCCGTGATGTGCTCTGCTGCCTTCACCACTCTCTGTAGTGATTTCCGGGCTGCTGGCAGAGCAGCCCCCATACCAGACGGTAATGCAGCCCATCAGCAAACTCTCGACTCTCGACCACACTCCTGTAAAAGCTTGAGGTGATGTTGGCATTCATGCCAAACTTCCTCAGCCTCCTCAGGAAGTAGAGCCGCTGGCGAGCTTTCTTAACCACAGTGTCTATGTGGACACCGAGGAACTTGAAGCTGTTAACCCTTTCAACTTCTACGCCACTGCTGTAGATGGCCTGGTGTTCTCTGCCTTGCTGTTTCCGATAGTCCACGATCATCTCCTTGGTTTTGCTGACGTTAAGAGACAAGTTGTTATCCAGGCACCAATTACTCAATGCCAGCACCTCCTCTCTGTAGGCCGTCTCATCGTTGTCAGTGATAAGGCTTATGATGGTTGTGTCGTCTGCAAAGTTTATGATGGTGTTTGTGCCGTTTTTTGCAACACAGTCATGGGTGAACAAGGAATACAAGAGGGGGCTAAGCACACAGCCCTGCGGCGCTCCTGTGTTTAAAATGAGCGATGAGGACGTATGTTTGCTGACTCTCACCACCTGGGGCCTGTTTGTGAGGAAAGAGAAAATCCATCTGCAGATGGTCATCCCCAACCCAAGGTCGTCAAGCTTCAAGACGAGTTTTGAGGGGATGATGGTGTTGAATGCCGAGCTGTAATCTATGAACAGCATTTTTACATATGTATTTCCTCTTTCCAGGTGGGTGAGGGCAGTGTTTATTGTTAGCACAATGGCATCCTCTGTAGATCTGTTTGCTCTGTAAGCAAATTGGAGAGGATCCAGCGTGTCGGGGAGGGAGGAGCATATGTAACATTTGACCAGTTGCTCGAAGCACTTCATAATGACCGATGTCAGTGCAACTGGGCGATAGTCATTCAGTCATTATCTCTCACCAGTTGCTTCAGATCCCCAGTCCTAGCAAAATGACTTCTCATCATCTCAACAGTGTGAAATTAAATTGTGGAACACATGGTGAACACTTTAGTGTATTTGGAACATGCATCAGGCACCGCCAGGAACGTCCTTCCCATAAATGGTCCAAAAAAATCAACATATATCCACTACCAAGATGAAGCAGGCCATTCCCACCGACGCAGTGGTGCTCTTTTGGCTCTTTTTGCACTTACTGACAACCAATACACTTTGCACCAAGCTTGTCTATTTCTTGAGCTATACCTGGCCACTAAACAAAATACCTGGCTAACACCTTCATCTTTACCACCCCAAGATGGTTCATATGGAGCTCATCCAAGATTCTGGGTCTCCGCTTAATTGGAATAATGACCCTTGATTCCCACAACACACAGCCAATGTTTAAAATGAGCTCATCCTTCCTTTGAAAGAAAGGTGCCAATGCAGATTTATGTTCAATCATCCAGCAGTGCTGCGCTGCCAGAAGCGCTTGTGACAGGGTTTTGTCTAATCTAGTGTCATTCTGCACAATTTTGGTGGTGAGGCGTAGCCCTTCCAGATGATTCAAATAAAAATATCCAGCATTTCCATATTGTCATTATCGTCTACAACCTTTAGGGGAAGACAGGACAAGCCATCCGCCTTAGCATGAGATGAGATTTTCTTGTATTCAATTTAATATCTTATCTCCACCCAAGAATAAGGCCCAGCACTTAATGAGGGACATGGCAGTGGCTGGAATACCCCTTTGTGGACTGAAGATAGAGACTAATGCATGATGATCAGTAATGAGGATAAACTCTGTACTATATAAATACTGGTTAAACCACGTTAGACCACACTTTAAACTAAACGCCACCTTGTCTGTATGAGCACACTTTTTCTCAGCATTAGAGAATGAACAAGATGCAGCTGCAATAGGCCTTTCACTGCCATCACGCATCACATGCAATATTACTGCTCTGATGCCACATAGCGAAGCATCACAAGCTAGTCTCACTGAAAGCACTGGGCTGAAATGTTTTAGCACTGTGTCAGAAGTGAATAACTTTTTTTTTTTTGTAAAGAAGTACTGTGCTCACAGTCCTATGACCATATCCACTGGTGTGCCGTTTGAAGACGCTGATTAAGTGGGTTTAAAACTGCTGATAGATTAGGCATAAACCTGTTGTAGTAATTCACAAATCCTAAAACCTAACCTCAGTTGTGAAACATCTTTTGGTTGTGGAGCCTTTAGCACTGCCTGAATTTGTTCTGGGTATCTGTGTAAACTTTGAGAGTCCATCTTACGGCCACAATACGTAATACTAGGCTTTAGAAACTCATATTTATCACATTTTGCTCTCAGACCATAAATTATTTAGTCTCTTTAGAACGTTTTGTAGATTTTAGAATTATTCTTCATCTGTTAGTCCCGATGATGATATCAACTAAATAGCACTGTGTTCTCAGCACTCCTTGTAAAACCTGGTCCATTGCACGTTGCCATATTGCAGGGGCAGAAGCAACACCAAACACTAATCTGTTATAACAATAAGAGTCCCTTATGTGTATTTATTGTCAGAAAGACCCTGGAATCTTCCTCCACCTCCATTTGTAGGTAGGCCTCAGCTAAGTCTATTTTTGAAAAGCACTGTCCCCCGAAAGACTATCAAAATGTCCTCAATTCTTGGAAATGGGTCCTGTTCTAACTTGCAGCACTGGCTTAATATTGACCTTAAAGTTCAAACATAATATAATTGTGAATAATTACATGAAACACGGGTGTGGCCCATGTGCTCCAGTCCACCTTTGATATTGTACCATCTGCCTCCATGCAATCAAGCTCATTTTCTACTACCTGTTGCAGAGCATATGGTATTAAGTATGCTTTGTGAAAGTGAGGAGTGGCCCCTTCTTTATGCATAATTTTACATTTAATTCATTGCAGTGTATCTATGTCATCTTTAAAGATGGGAGTTGCCTCCTCAAGGATTTTATCTAACCTTGTCTCCACAGATTGTGACACAACAGAGGCTAATTGTAGGCTCTTGAAGTTTTGCCATTTAAGTTTTATCTTCCATAGCCAGTCCAGGACCCACAAGAGTGCACCTCCCTTCTTAACACTAGAATCCCTGAAGCCTATGAAAATATTTGTAATACCGGGCCACCTTAAATTCCTTAAGCACCTCGTCATCAGCATGTTTGTTTTGCAAAAGTGTCAATCAGCACAAATAGCAAGTAGCCCGCTATCACATCACCCACCAACGCTGATAAAGTCTGTGAAGTCACTTTATATGGGAGTAAGGTGTCTGGAATTGTATAGGGTAAATAATATATCGTTATTTGGAACATATGCATTTCATGTGTGTTCTGTGTTTATAACGATCTGTATAAATGTAGGATGACAGGAAATGCGAGGCAAAAAATGTTGAACACATTACTAAGACAGAAATTTTTTTTATGTTATAGTCATAATTGACAAAATGTTGATGTGATGTGTATAATGTGTGAAGACTGAAGACCAAATATCAAATAAACACTTTCACAAAAGGTATAACAAAACAAGTGTGCTTTTATTCAAGAATATAGCCGAAGAAAAAGAATTTGCTTAATTTACATGTTACTGGCAATGTGTAAAAACTGAAGCCCAACTATCAATCGATATAAAGTAGGCACATCTGTTTAGCTGGTGCAACTTGTAAAAGCGGTGAAGGGATAAAAGCAAACACACAAATGCAGCTCAATCATTTCTTCTTGGTGTCTTGTTGAGCAAACAGTCACCGCAGTGTCTATGGTGGATGTTACTTTTCTTTGTACACAGACATTCACATCAACATGTCATTTGAACGATTTTTTTTTGTTCAAGTATCCCATGGAACACCATGGGTAGCGATAATCATTGCACTTCTATTTTGTAGAATTTTGTCATTATATTAGGGCAGTTAGCTGGCTGAAAGATTGGCAAGTTAAATACATAGGTACTAGAGACTTATTTTGGTTTTACTGCCACTTAAAGATAATCTATTCAGCATTTTTGTGATATGAGATTGATTCCATCTTCTTAAAGAAACATGAAATGAAAAAAACGAGAGAGAGCATAAGTTTTACCTTCTCAATTTTTCTTTAGCGTTGCACCAGAACTGCCAACAACCACCCCCCACCCGGTTTCCTCCCACTCCCCTGCATCAATGTCAGTTGAATTAATCAAAGAAATGAACACCAGAGCTGCACATTGACATGTGCCGTATCACTGTGAACCTTTAAGTGAAAATTTTATTTTATAAAATTTTTAAAGGTACGGATGTGTATGTGATTTTTTCAGGTATGCGCTTATTTGTATTGTTGTTTCATAATGTTAAAAAAATAAATACCACCCTGAGTTTCTTGTGGCAAGAACAAAAATACATGTAATCAGCAACAGTCAATAAACTGGTAGGTAAGGCAGGATCAAGCACAGATTAAATGCATGCTGAAAGAAGTCTCTCAGTCCAAAAGTTTGTTTTAAAAGATTTAGCGAAAATTCAAAGCAAACATTCCACACAAAGATAAAGAAAAAAGGTTGTTACACACGTAGAATAAAAGGCAAAAAATGGGAAAAAATTTCTCTTCTCTAAACTTTGCTTTTCTTGCCAAACTTCAGTTGTTCCTATACTTAAAGGTGCTTTAGTTGGCCTTCAGTACGCTCTAAATGTACAGCACTGCACGTTCAATAGAACATTTTAACTTTCATACTATTGGGCATGTTAAGGCATGGTTTAAAACCGTGTGCCCTCCATGCCTTACCCTTGCCAAGTCAGGTCACTAACAAACTAATCTATAGTCAGAGATACAAAAAAAAATTCAGCTTGTGGGGGTTGTAAGAACCTCCCATAGACTATGCACCAATATATAGGCAAACATTTAGTATGACTTAAATAACTACCAAATGGCTCTTAAAAGGTCTTTAAGACCTTCAGAGATCCCAAGGACAAAACCAGAAAGAGAAATAATCTCAAGCTTGACACTTGGTAAGAGTCACGTTTTTCTTATCTTTTAATAGTGAAAAATCCAAACTATAAAGTCTGACTATTAGGAGGAGCACTTCAGTGGAGTCACTCCCTTTTTTCAAGGCTTTATACTGGAATGGTAATGTGTTTATTGACCCAATATACGTTGTAAAAGAAACACACAAGAAATGATGAAGGTTTGGGGTTTCTGTCCCTGTATACTGTAACACAGTTCTTCAAAGTCACAGTCATGTTTGCACATATGATAATCGACATTAATCAAATAACAGTCGGACAATTTATAGGGTGGGAACGGAAGTGGACATGGAATGCTGAGAAGGAGCCGCAGTGGTAGATGGGTGGTAGTGACGTCATCAGATGGGGACCGGGGGAAACGAAGGGAACTCGGAAGTGTCTTGTGGTTTAGTGAGTCCGGGTGTATTCATGGAGGTGCTGCTTCATTCTTCCTGAGGGAACAAAAAAAGAGAGATTAGTACCCTGTCGTTGTCCCCTGGCACAAGGTTTCATGGTACGCGTCGGATCCTTAAGCTGCTCTCCATGCGCTCGTGCGTGACAATGTGAACAAACAAAAATGATAGAACATAAAGTATTAAAGTTATGTATTACCAACAGTGTTCCAAATTAAACAAACATGCAGAAAAGGGGAATTAATTATAGTTTATCTAATGACAGTAACAAAGAAATGAATACCTCATCCTCAATAAGATAGCCAATTCCAAGATCCAACCATTTTTAAGTTCATAAGCATAATGATATGTTTAACTAACATGTGCATGAAAAAAAATAAGCTGAACATAACAATAATAACTGTAAATATATAACACAAAGTACAAAATTACTGCCTTCTGCTCTTGGTCATGGTGCCACCTATACCTCCCCTCCCAAATATTTTGGGCAACAGCTCAAGATGTGCCTGGCACAGTTGGCATGCCACAATGCAGGTTGGACAGGTTTAGAAGGACATCGTACACCGAATGAATCAAAAATTTCTGTCTCACTGGTTTTGATTTCCGAAGTTCTGCCCATGTGATCTTTCGGGTAGTTATATGATCCCAGTTGATCCAAGCTCCTTGCTGGCGCATAGCTACTGCCCTGCTATGCCATTCCTCTTCTACCAAACCAACCTCATCCAACTGCCACCAAGCCTACCAGCATGCTGTGTCTCAGCCTTGCTTCTGCCTATTCCACTGCCTTCTGTGTCCGCCACTTCCCTCCAGTTTTAATGATAACATCTGCAGAGGAGACTCTAGTGTCATTTGAGTCTCTATAAAAAAGCACCTCTCTCGCTGTGGTGACCTTAAATTCCTTTATTAGGCTATTGAAAGGTATAATGCTCAGGCTTCTTGGCAGGCCCAGCTACCTATGAAGGAACTGATGTTTCACCCAAATCCCTACACAATGGTCATTGGAGTTTCTTTTTTTTCTTTTTTTCTTTTTTTAATTTGATTGATTTTATTGTAATCATTCCATGCAAATAGATCAATTTTTTACAAAAAATCGGATTGAAAACAAATCAACCCCCACCCCTGAGAAAGAGAGCATGGCCAACAGAGTACAACTTAAAGCTTGTAAAAATAAATAAATTGATGAGTTTAATAGGCGGATAAAGATAAATGGAGAAGAAAAAGAAATGGGAAGAGAATCTACTTCCCCAGTGCTTTAAGAGCTTATTCTAAAATATTAATGATTAGATTCTGCCAGGTTTGAAAAAAGTTCTGCACAGATCCTTTAACTGAGAATTTGATTTTTTTCCAATTTCAAATAGTATAAAACATCAGTTACCCACTGACTTAAAAGAGGAGAAATAGGATTCTTCCAGTTTAGCAAAATAAGTCTGCATGCCAATAGTGTAGTGAAGGCAATCACAGTTTGTTTGTCTTTCTCCACTTTAAGCCCATCTGGAAGAACACCAAACACAGCTGTTAATGGGTTAGGAGGGATTGTGACACCAAGGCTGTCTGAAAGGCACTTAAAAATTTTTGTCCAGAATGATGTTAATTTGGTGCAGGCCCAAAACATGTGACCCAGTGAGGCTGGAACTTGATTGCAGCATTCGCAGGTTGGATCTTGCCCTGGAAACATTTTGGACAGTTTTAAGGAGTTTCATATATCAGCAGTGGCCAGAGAAGTCTTGGAAGGATTTCATGCTTGAACTTCACAGGAAGTCCTGCCTTATCAGCTGCTGATAACCATGTGAGTTGACTAGACTGCTGCAGCATCTCTCAAGGTGCAGTCAAAGATATTCCCCAGGCTCGTCACTGGCTTCTCAGTCACCAATGGAATGTAGCTTCCTCCCAAAGAAAAATGATACTTGTCAGATACGCTGCCCTTCTTCAGGACCAAGGACATCTAGACAATAACATGCAGATGTTGCTCTCAGAGAGGTGAATCTCACACTGAAACTATTACAATAGTCTACTATCAGGTCTTTACACTTCTATGGAACATGGTATCTTGTCAGCACTGATAACAAATCATCCATAGTTTTAGATGTTTTTTGCAAGGCTGTTGTGAAGTGTGGAAGAGAAAATACTTAAGTATTGCTGCTCATGGATATCCTGAGAGGACTGTAGCATGGTAGCTGTATTAGTGGACAGTCACTATATAATCAAACAATTGAAAGGTTTTGGAAAAATGTATTCTCACAGGTCACTGAACCCATTTACAAGGAGTTCTCTGAAACAGAGGATCTTTGTATTCTGAATCTAGACAATAATGTACATTTAGCATGTGTCCATTTAGTGTATCCTAATGAAATCAACAAACTTGAATTATTTAGAAATTGTCGGATTATGCATAGAATTAGAATAGAAGGAATCCGAACACCTGAACAGATTTGGTCCGATGGAACTTGTCATCACAAACTCTGCTCCATCAGATCCTAATATTGAACAGCTTATATTAGAAAACTTACAAAGAATTTTTGGGGGGTCATCAGCTTTAATTTATGATTGAGGAAGAGAAGTCATCCAGTAGGTTAAATGTTACTAATCATCAGATTGAAATGCTTTCTGCTGAATTTCAGCAAGGAGAGGGATTACTGGATAGCTATTCTCTTGTGTGTCAGTTGTGTTGTCAAGCTTTTACATTCTACCACAGACAACACTACATCATCTGCTGAACAGAATCATGTATGATTTTTTTGCATTCCAAATAATCAGCTGAATTGTATATACACAATATATATGAATATATTGGTTTGAGATGCATATGCTTTAAAGCTGTTTTTTTTAGATGCTAAAAAGAGTGTAATAATCATAAAAACGAGACATGTTCAAACTGTATTTTAAATTTCTCAATCACTACATACTGGAAAAAGAATTAACAGCCATGTCAAACATGATTTCATTTTGAGTTTAAATTCCATTCACATTTTTTTTTAATTTTCTAAGGTTTTTATTGTGCTGGCAGTAAATAAAATAGCTTTTCACTTATACTCAGTAAACATTCTCTTCATTTGTCTGCATCTTTAATAAATTTGTTCTTGCCTTATATTTCTTGATGCTGTAAAATATTACGTTAACATGCATGCACAAGCAGGCATAAATACAAAAATCAATTTTACTTCCAGATTCTAAATTGCAAAAGAAGTAAGAAAACTTTTGATATTTGTGTACATATTCAGTAGGGCAGAATTGAGTGTTACAATCATAGAAAAGATAAAATCAAGGAAAAGTAAATATTAAAAATTAAAACCCATTCAGCAAACATTTTAAATAGACAAGAATTTGAGTTAATACAACAGATAATGTAACAGTAGGGAATGGAGGATTTTCACTGTGAAGTGTGCTGAAGAAAATATGCCAGCCACAAGGGATGCACAAACCAGTGTGTTTCTTTGAGCCAGTCCCAAGCCTGGATAAAAAGGGAGGGTTACATCAGGAAGGGCATCTGGTGTAAAACTTTTCAGGATCAACATACGGACAACAATACAGATTTCCATACTGGATTGGTCGAGTCCTGGGTTAACAATGGCCGCCACCAGTACTGCAACAGGGTGCTGGAGGAAATTGGGGTACTGTTGGCCGAAGAAGGAGAAGAAGAGGGGGGAGTCATGTCCGGAGGAAAGAGGAGAGAAGGAAGGTTGATAAATTGTGCGTGCAACAGACTAAATGGAAGGGGAGTAAGGCCAGGTGGATAGGATGTGGATTCAAATTGTTCTATCATGGTGTGGATGGGAAGAGAAATGGGGTAGAGGTTATTCTGAAGGAACAGTATGTCAAGAGTGTTTTGGAAGTGAAAAAAATGTCAGACAGAGTAATGATTATGAAGCTGGAAATTTGAGGTGTGATGATGAATGTTGTTAGTGCATATGCCCCGCAAGTTGAATGTACAATGGATGAGAAAGAAGATTTCTGGAGTGAGTTGGATGAAGTGATGGACAGTGTATCCAAGGGACAGAAAGTGGTGATTGGAGCAGATTTCAATGGACATGTTGGTGAAGGTAACAGAGGAGAAGAGGAGGTAATGGGTAGGTATGGTGTCAATGAGAGGAATGAAGAAAGTCAGATGATAGTGGATTTTGCGAAAAGGATGGGCACGGCTGTGGTGAATACGTATTTTAAGAAGAGGGAGGAACATAGGGTGATGTACAAGAGTGGAGGAAGATGTACACAGGTAAATTATATCCTATGCAGAAGAGTCGATCTGAATGAGATTAAATACTGCAAAGTGGTGGCAGGGGAAAATGTAGTTAGAAAACAAAGGATGGTGGTCTGTAGGATGACGTTGGAGATCAAGAAGAGGAGGAGAGTGAGGGCAGAGCCAAGGATCAAATGGTGGAAGTTGAAAAAGGAAGAATTCAAGGCTGAGTTTAGGGAGGACGTAAGGTAGGCAGTGGGTGGCAGTGAAGAATTACCAGACAGCTTGGCAACTACAGCAGAAGGAGTAAGGGTTAGAGCAAGAAGGGTGCTTGGTGTGACATCTGGACAGAGGAAGGAGGAAAAGGAAACCTGGTGGTGGAATGAGGAAGTACAGGAGAGTATACATAGGAAGAGGATGGTGAAAAAGGAATGGCATAGTCAGAGAGATGCAGAAAGTAGACAAGAGTACAAGGAGATAAGGAACAAGGTGAAGACAGAGGTGGAGAAGGCTAAAGAAAAGGCGTATGATGAGTTGTATGAGAGGTTGGACACTAAGGTGGGAGAAAAGGACCTGTACCAATTGGCTAGACAAAGGGACTGAGCTGGGAAAGATGTGCAACAGGTTAGGGTCATAAAGGATAAAGATCGAAACATACTCACAGTTGGTCTTGTCCGTTATAGGAGATGGACGTCTGAAGCAGAGCTCCGCTAGCAGCGGCTTTATTTTCCCACGTATTTCACATTATTTAGAGGTATCCTGTATTTAACCCGACCAAGGAACTTCCACTACAATATACAAGCATGAGTAACAAGAAGAAAAGTCAGAAAGAACCGGAAAAGAAACTTAAAGCTGCATCAAGGTCTGGACAGACATCCGGCCCGAGTGCAAGGTATGGCCTCTCGGAGACTGACTTGGAACAGGCAGACGAATGCACAGATTTCCTGGGACCCCGCACCATTGTATCATCTCCAATCAAGAGTGAAAATGGGAGCGAAGGTGCAAGTGATACAGGTTGCGCTAGATCGCCGATTTCTGAGGATTATTCGAGACTAGAAAAGGCCCTGCAGGATGTACTCTCATCTACTCATCGCGAGCCCGCAGCACCTGCTGTAACAGGAGCTGCATTTCCATTCGCGGAGCACGAAATCCGAAACGAACTGTCCGAACTGAAAACTGAACTGAAAGAGATGATCGCTACACTGGCCACTGCCATCGCTACGGCCATAAATGAGCTTAAGAAGGATAACAAGAATGAGCTTAAGAAATCTAAAATTGAGCTTAAGAAGGATAACAAAGACTGGGAATCGTGTCTATTTCAACGTTTTGATGTGAACTTCAAAGGCATGTTGGAGAAATTAGAGAACACATCGAAGAAAATAGATCCAAACTGAAAATGCTTGCCGACCAAATTCAAATACAGATCACCTGGAGGACGTTAAGCAGGCATTCACGGCTCGAGTTGAAACAGCAGAACAATTGGCGTCTAACACCGATGAAAAAGCTACAGCTGCGAATTCCGAATGCAAAAAACTCGGAGACAGACTTGCAGCCCTGGAAGATGGGTACAGAAGAAACAATATAAGAATTGAGGGTATACCTGAGAAACGAGAAAGCTCAAACCCAGTGAAATTTGCAGTAGAATTACTCTCTAAAATAATTGGAGATGATTTTAAACTCAGCATTGAGATAGCAGCTGCTTACATACAGATCAAACACCTCTAAACCTAGGTCTTTTATTGTCCGCTTCGAGCAATTACGATGTAAGCTTGATGTGATGCCACTTCTCAGACACAAGCAAGAGATTATATTTAAGAATAATCTTATTCGTATTTTTCCTGACTTCTCACCATTAACAGCTGCAAAATGCGCAGCCTACTTTAACATTAAAAAGCTGCTACAGAAAGCCGATATCAAATACAGCCTCTTGTATCCCGCCAAACTGAAAGTGGAAGTTCAAGACCGATATTATGTATTTCCAAGCAAGGAAGAAGCTTTTTTGAAAGTTAATAAGGAGCCTTATTCTGTCAAGACATGGGAAGGACCTATCATCTGCTTTTGGATCCACTTTTAAAGAGACTGGTATTATAATTATACATCCTTTTCTTTACTTGGACATTATATGTCTTAATTACAGTTATAGACGTGAGTGTGTGGAAGTGTGGAAGAAATTAAAGTAGGGTTGTTTTTTTTTTTGTTTTTTTTTTTACTACCTTAAAGTAGACTGTTTAACATCATGCCCTTGGTTTATTGCTATTTCTACTATTTCTACTATTACATTATACTATCACATTAGGATTTACTATGTTTATCCTAGACTACTTTTTAAAATCATTCCCAGGGTTCTTTCTTTTATTATCTTAATAACTTAATATCTTAAAATTGCTGAAGATTATTTTAGGCTTAAACACTGTTAATGATTATATTTTCGGCAGACAGTATTTAGAACTCAGCTGCAATAGATATCTCTTTGTTTTAATTCTCCAACGCCGCTGCGGGTGGGGTTTGTTTTGTTTTGGACGTGCTCTGTCTCTTTATATGTCAGAGGACCGGGACATCGCGAAGTGGGATCAAGCCTCAAGTTGGGAGGCAAAGTGGGGGGGTGGGGGGAGAGAAGGAGAGCAGGCTATATCTAATCTATTCTTCTAATCCTTATAACTATAAATATCAATGCAACAATAGGCTAAAATGCAATAACTCATGGGGAATATTGAAATTAAGATTAAAACTGCCTCACTACCAGTTAAGACTATAAAATGACATTAAAAACTCAGAATCAATGTCTCCATGATGGGACAGTTAACTTTGTGAGCTGGAATGTTAAAGGCCTGAATCACGAATTAAAGAGAAAGAAAGTATGCTCTCACCTAACAGGCTTAAACGCTAAAATAGTATTTTTACAGGAGACCCACTTACTAAGCAAGGATCAGTTCAAACTACAAAAAGACTGGACTGGCCAAATGTTCCATTCTAGCTTTATAAAGAAAACTAGAGGGGTGGGAATTCTCATACACAGAGCAGTTCCATTTGTAGCATCAGATGTAGTTTCGGACCCTGAAGGGAGATATGTGATGGTCATGGGCAACTTATTTAACAGTAAAATGATTTTGATAAATGTTTATGCACCCAATGTCGATGATAAGGAATTCATGTAAAATCTATTTGCATCCATTCCCAATGTGAACACTCATAAAATTATAATGGCTGGGGACTTTAATTGTGTTTTAAATCCACTCTTAGATAAGACTCCTGTGACAGGGGGGACGACATCTAACACTGCAAAGACAATTACACAATTTTTAACACTAGAATTACCAGAGTCTACGAAAAAACTCGTAGATCCGGCCCACCTTAAATCACTTCTTAAATCCGTTCACACCTCTCCACCAGTGTCTTTTGTCCTCTAAATGTGCTGATTAAAGACAAGCTGCCAACAGCCTGCTATTCCATCCCCCCTCCGACTTAGAACGTGAACGCACTTTTCCCAGCTCATGCCTTGATTGATTGTCTGGGAGTGAACTGGAGTTTTAGACTTGAAATAATACATCGTTATTTGGAACACACGCATTCCATATGTGTACCGTTTCTACAGTAATCTGTGTAAACACATTGTTAAAACAGAAACTTTTTCATATTTTAGTAATAAATGTTACAAAATGTAGGCATAAACTATAGAATGTGTAAAGCCCGAGTTCCTAAGATCAAATAAACACTTCTACAAAAGCTTCACACACCCTATAACAGCTACTGTGGCGTAGTGCGCTAAGATTTGCCTCTCAGAGCGAGTAGCTTATCTCTGCCTCACAAACATGAGTTCAATTCCCCGCTAGGGATAAAGTGTTACTGCTTTTTTTTCTTTTTAACCTCAAATGGACATAAAATTTGTAAATTGGTATGCACTGTCAGTTAATGAGATCATTATATTTTCATGTGGGATGCTCCTTTTAAAATATTTTTTTTAACAATTGAGACTGCAATTAACATTAACAACTGTCCTTATAACTTATTTTTTTCAAGATCCATAACACACAGACAGACAGAGCACTGCGTAATACAGAGACAGACAGGCAGAGATATACAAATAAACAGGGAAGGCACATGTACTGAAAGAAAAAAAAAATCAACGTGCGTTGTTCCTGCAGCACTGAATAAGCTCACGCGCTCTAACATCACCCCTCCCCCAGATCTGGCTCTCTAAGTAACAGCACAAGTACAGACACAAACCAAGTGTAATCAAGAGTCCTGGTTTGATCCCCACTCACTCCTATATTTGCCGTTTTCAGTAGCAAGCTGCTCTTTTTGTTAATATTATACAGTACACACATGCACTTGATTTGTGTCTGTACTTGCGCTGTTACTTAGAGAGTCAGATCGGGGGAGGGGTGATGTTAGAGCGGGTGAGCTTATTCAGTGCTGCAGGAACAACGCACATGTTGATTTTTTTTTTCTTTCAGTACATGTGCCTTCCCTGTTTATTTGTATATCTCTGCCTGTCTGTCTCTGTATTACGGAGTGCTCTGTCTGTCTGTGTGTTATGGATCTTGAAAAAATAAGTTATAAGGACAATTGTTCATGTTAATTGCAGTCTCAATTGTTAATAAAATATTTTAAAAGGAGCATCCCACATGAAAATATAACGATCTCATTAACTGACAGTGCATACCAATTTACAAATTTTATGTCCGTTTGAGGTTAAAAAGAAAAAAAAGAAGTAACACTTTATCCCCAGCGGGGAATTGAACTCATGTTTGTGAGGCAGAGAAAAGCTACTCACTCTGAGAGGCAAATCTTAGCGCGCTACGCCACAGAAGCTGTTATATGGTGTGTGAAGCTTTTGTGGAAGTGTTTATTTGATCTTAGGAACTCGGGCTTTACACATTCTATAGTTTATGCCTACATTGTGTAACATTTATTACTAAAATATGAAAAAGTTTCTGTTTTAACAATGTGTTTACACAGATTACTGTAGAAACGGTACACACATGGAATGCGTGTGTTCCAAATAACGATGTATTATTTCAAGTCTAAAACTCCAGTTCACTCCCAGACAATCAATCAAGGCATGAGCTGGGAAAAGTGCGTTCACGTTCTAAGTCGGAGGGGGGATGGAATAGCCGGATGCTGGCAGCTTGTCTTTTATCAGCACATTTAGAGGACAAAAGACGCTGGTGGAGAGGTGTGAACGGATTTAAGAAGCGATTTAAGGTGGGCCGGATCTACAAGTTTTTCGTAGACTCTGGTAATTCTAGTGTTAAATGACCACAACTTATCAGACCCCTGGAGGTTTCTTAACCCAAACTCAAGAACATATTCGTTCTACTCACCAGTGCATTATAGCTACTCAAGAATTTATTATTTTTTTATAGATAATAATTTCCTGCCTACGATTAAATCATGCAAATACGACACAATTGTTATGTCCGACCATGCCCCTCTAGCCCCACTCACCTCGCAGATGGTGTCTTAACACTCTTCTATTGGCGGACGAGAACTGCACAGAATTTATATCCAAACAAATCAGCTTCTTCCTAGAGACAAACACGCCCACAGAGGTTTCTGCAGGAGCACCCTGGGAAACTCTAATGGCCTTCTTAAGAGGACAGATTATTTCATATCTTTCCCACAGAAATAAATTAGAAACCAAGAAAGTATCAGAGCTAAGAAGCGAAATTACTAGAATAGATGAAGAACAAGCCAGGCGTCCAAGTGAAGCTCTTCACAGGAAAAGGCAGGCCCTGCATACAGAACTTAACATCTTAACAACTAAAGAAACTGAATAACTTATTTATAAGTCAAGACATCATTACTATGAACACGGAGAAAAAGCTAATAAGCTTTTAGCTCAACAAATTCACAAACAAGAAGTTCTCAATGCAATCCCAGTAATCACCAATACACTTTTGTATTGACCATAAAAATATAATGTACTCATTTAGAGATTATTATAAATCCTTATATTCTACTGAGTTCAAAGAAGACAACACACAATCTAATGCATTTCTGGATACATTACAGACACCACAAATAGATGCTTTAAGTGCTGAGGAACTGGATAAACCTTTGATGCTAACAGAATTACTAGATGCTATAAAGTCACTTCAAAGCGGAAAATCAGCAGGCCCTGATGGTTACCCCGTAGAATTTTATAAGAAATTCTCCACTCAGCTAGCTCCCCTCTTATTGGCAACATTTACAGAAGCTAGAGACAACCAAATACTACCTCAAACATTTCGTCAAGCATTAATCACTGTCTTTCCTAAACAAAATAAGGACTTGTTACAATGTGCATCATACAGACCAATTTCACTCCTGAATAATGATGTTAAGATACTTTCAAAAATTCTAGCTAGAAGGATGGAGAAAGTGCTGCCCTTGGTAATATCACAGGATCAAACAGGATTTATTAAAGGCTGACACCTATCTTCCAATCTCCGACACTTGTTTAATGTTATATATTCACCAGCAAAATCAAACACCCCAGAGATATTACTATCATTAGACGCAGAAAAACCATTTGATATGATTGAATGGAACTACTTTTTCACTGCATTGGAGAAATTTGGGTTTGGCCCGAATATTTGTGCATGGATCAAACTACCGTATACCAATCCAGAAGCTTCAGTTTGTATTAACAACATTTGTTCAGACTACTTTAAACTAGAACGTGGTACCAGACAAGGATGTTCCTTGTCACCACTGCTGTTTGCAATCGCCATTGAACCACTGGCGGTTCACTGTTGAAATTCTTATCAGATAAAGGGGATTATCAGAGAAGGACTGGAACAGAAAATTTCGCTATATGCAGATGATATGGTTTTATATATATCAGACCCAGAAAACACTGTGCCTGCAGTTCTAACAGCACTAACAGAATTTCAAAAGATATCCGGTCTCAGAATTAATCTGAATAAAAGTATACTCTTTCCAGTGAATTCACAAGCATATAATATTAGATGGGACACGGTGGCGCAGTGGTAGCGCTGCTGCCTCGCAGTTAGGAGAACTAAAAATTATATATCGAGCTCATCTGTCTTGCTTAAAACTGTCCAAAATGTTTCCAGGGCAAGATCCAACCTGCGAATGCTGCAACCAAGCTCCTGCCTCACTGGGTCACATGTTTTGGGCGTGCACCAAACTAACATCATTTTGGACCAAAATCTTTAAGTGCCTTTCAGACAGCCTTGGCATCACAATCCCTCCTAACCCACTAACAGCTGTGTTCGGTGTTCTTCCAGACAGACTTGAAGTAGAGAAGGACAAGCAAACGGTGATTGCATTCACTACACTTTTGGCACGCAGACTTATTTTGTTAAATTGGAAGAATCCTAACTCTCCTCTGATAAGTGGGAAATCAATGTCTTATATTATTTGAAATTGGAAAAACTCAAATTCTCAGTTAGAGGATCTGTACAGAATTTTTTCCAAAAAAAAAATTGGCAGGATCTAATCAATATTATTTTAGAATAAGAGAAATAACTATTACCGCATTTATTTTCCTTCTCCATTTTTTTATTTACCTATATATAATTCTTCCTTTCTTTTGTTTATTGTTGCCTTATTAAAAAGCCCTAAGCAATTCTCCTTTGGCTAAGCTCTCCTTCTCAGGGGTGGGGTTTGATTTGTCTTCAATTTTTTTTTCTTTTTGTTATAAATTGATCTATTTGTATGGAATGATTACAATAAAATTAATAAATAAAATTTAAAAAAAAAAACAAAAACAAGTGAGGAGGGTGTGTTGAGAAGATGGAAAGAGTACTTTGAGAGGCTGATGAATGAAGAGAATGAGAGAGAGGGAAGGTTAGATGATGTGGAGATATTGAATCAGGAAGTGCAACTTATTAGCAAGGAGAAAGTAAGGACAGCTATGAAGAGGATGAAGAATGGAAAGGCCGTTTGTCCAGATGACATACCTGTGGAAGCATGGATTTGTTTAGGAGAGATGGCAGTGGAGTTTTTAACCAGATTGTTTAATGGAATCTTGGAAAGTGAGAGGATGCCGAGGAGTGGAGAAGAAGTGTACTGGTGTTGATTTGTAAGAATAAGGGGGATGTGCAGAGCTGTAGTGACTATGAGGGGATAAAATTGATGAGCATGAAGTTATGGGAAAGAGAAGTGGAAGCTAGGTTAAGAAGTGAGGTGATGATTAGTGAGCAGCAGTATGATTTAATGCCAAGAAAGAGCACAACAGATCCAATGTTTGCTCTGAGGTTGTTGATAGAGAAGTATAGAGAAGACCATAAGGAGTTGCATTACGTCTTTGTAGACCTGGAGAAAGCATATGACAGGGTGCCTCGAGAGGAGTTGTGGTATTGTATGAGGAAGTCGGGATTGGCAGAGAAGTATGTAATAGTTGTACAGGATATGTATGAGGGAAGTGTGACAGTGGTGAGGTCTGGGGTAGGAGTGATGGATGCATTCAACGTGGAGGTGGGATTACATCAGGGATTGGCTCTGAACCCTTTCTTATTTATGATGGTGATGGACAGGTTGACAGGTGAGATTAGACAGGAATCCCCTTTGACTATCATGTTTGCTGATGACATTGTGATCTACAGTGCATCCGGAAAGTATTCACAGCGCATCACTTTTTCCACATTTTGTTATGTTACAGCCTTATTCCAAAATGGATTCAATTCATTGTTTTCCTCAGAATTCTACACACAACACCCCATAATAACAATGTGAAAAACATTTACTTGAGGTTTTTGCAAATTTATTAAAAATAAAAAAAACTGAGAAATCACATGTACATAAGTATTCACAGCCTTTGCTCAATACTTTGTCGATGGACCTTTGGCAGCAATTACAGCCTCAAGTCTTTTTGAATATGATGCCACAAGCTTGGCACACCTATCCTTGGCCAGTTTCGCCCATTCCTCTTTGCAGCACCACTCAAGCTCCATCAGGTTGGATGGGAAGCGTCGGTGCACAGCCATTTTAAGATCTCTCCAGAGATGTTCAATCGGAGTCAAGTCTGGGCTCTGGCTGGGGCATTCACAGAGTTGTCCTGAAGCCACTCCTTTGATATCTTGGCTGTGTGTTTAGGGTCGTTGTCTTGCTGAAAGATGAACTGTTGCTCCATTCTGAGGTCAAGAGTGCTCTGGAGCAGGTTTTCATCCAGGATGTCTCTGTACATTGCTGCAGTCATCTTTCCCTTTATCCTGACTAGTCTCCCAGTTCCTGCTGCTGAAAAACATCCCCACAGCATGATGCTGCCACCACCATGCTTCACTGTAGGGATGGTATTGGGCTGGTGATGAGCGTACCTGGTTTCCTCCAAACGTGACGCCTGGCATTCACACCAAAGAGTTCAATCTTTGTCTCATCAGACCAGAGAATTTTCTTTCTCATGGTCTGAGAGTCCTTCAGGTGCCTTTTGGCAAACTCCAGGCGGGCTGCCATGTGCCTCTTACTAAGGAGTGGCTTCCGTCTGGCCACTTTACCATACAGGCCTGATTGGTGAATTGCTGCAGACATGGTTGTCCTTCTGGAAGGTTCTCGTCTCTCCACAGAGGACCTCTGGAGCTCCAACAGAGCTGACTAAGGCCCTTCTCCCCCGATTGCTCAGTTTAGATGGCCGGCCAGCTCTAGGAAGAGTCCTGGTGGTTTCGAACTTCTTCCACTTACAGATGATGGAGGCCACTGTGCTCATTGGGACCTTCAAAGCAGCAGAAATTTTTCTGTAACCTTCCCCAGATTTGTGCCTCGAAACAATCCTGTCTCAGAGGTCTACAGACAATTCCTTTGACTTCATGCTTGGTTTGTGCTCTGACATGAACCGTCAACTGTGGGACCTTATATAGACAGGTGTGTGCCTTTCCAAATCATGTCCAATCAACTGAATTTACCACAAGTGGACTCCAATTAAGCTGCAGAAACATCTCAAGGATGATCAGGGGAAACAGGATGCACCTGAGCTCAATTTTGAGCTTCATGACAAAGGCTGTGAATACTTATGTACATGTGCTTTCTCAATTTTTTTATTTTTAATAAATTTGCAAAAACCTCAAGTAAACTTTTTTCACGTTGTCATTATGGGGCGTTGTGTGTAGAATTCTGAGGAAAAAAATGAATTTAATCCATTTTGGAATAAGGCTGTAACATAACAAAATGTGGAAAAAGTGATGCGCTGTGAATACTTTCCGGATGTACTGTATAGCGAGAGTAGGGAGCAGGTTGAGGAGACCCTGAAGAAGTGAAGATATGCTCTAGAGAGGAGAGGAATGAAGGTCAGTAGGAACAAGACAGAATACATGTGTGTAAATGAGAGGGAGGTCACTGGAATAGTGAGGATGCAGGGAGTAGAGTTGGTGAAGGTGGATGAGTTTAAATACTTAGGATCAACAGTACACAGTAATGGGGATTGTAGAAGAGAGGTGAAAAAGAGAGTGCAGTTTGGGTGGAATGAGTGGAGAAGAGTGTCAGGAGTAATTTGTGATAGACAGTTATCAGCAAGAGTGAAAGGGAAAATCTACAGGACGGTAGTGAGACCAACTTTGATTTATGGGTTGGAGACGGTGGCACTGACCAGAAAGCAGGAGACAGAGCTGGTGGTGGCAGAGTTAAAGATGCTAAGATTTGCACTGGAACGAGGATGGACAGGATTAGAAATGAGTACATTAGACGGTCGGCTCAGGTTGGATGGTTGGGAGACAAAGTCAGAGAGGCAAGATTGTGTTGGTTTGGACATGTACAGAGGAGAGATGCTGTGTATATTGGGAAAAGGATGTTAAAGATAGAGCTGCTAGGCAAGAGGAAAAGAGGAAGGCCAAAGAGAAGATTTATGGATGTGGTGAGAGAGGACATGCAGGTGATGGGTGTGACAGAGCAAGATGCAAAAGACAGGAAGATATGGAAAAAGATGATCTGCTGTGGCAACCCCTAACGGGAGCAGCCGAAAGAAGAAGAAGAAGAAATGTGCTGAAGAAAATGTTAGTTTACATTACTTATTAGTCCTTCTAAATACCAGGGAGCAAAAAAAATGTATTGACTATAATTGAAAACATTGTCCATGCAATGTATATGTTTTAACCTCTAATGGTAGATTGTAAAAAAGAAAGATCTCCAATACCACTCATTAGAGCACCATGGTAGAAGATCCTTGAACTAATGGTGATCCACAGGTTGAACAGGGTGTCAGCAGGTATGAAGTTTTGTTCTTGATAGCCAGCAGTTTAGCCAAAAGTGTCCAGGCCTGTTCCTAGAACAGAACTGGTCTTCTTGATTAACTTATTCAGTCTTTTGGCAACTGCTAATTTAAAAGAGCACACTTGGCACCCCAAATTCACGCAACATATGCAGAAATATTCTACTTCTGTCAAATGACCCCAACAATGGAAATACAGTTGGTCAATTTTGTATTTTGCTTCAGTGTTTGCAGCCCAATACAGATTTTTGCCCAGTTACATATCTGGAGATTAATACACCTTTTCTTGGATTAAGGAATATGTCAGTTCTTGTGGTGTACAGCCATCTCTTCTGTTTTGCTAACATTAAGCTGCAGATACTTTCTCATTCTCCACTAAAAGAAGTCATCCTCCAGGCCTCTGTATCTGACCACTTATATAGCCTGCAGTGGCAGACCCATACAGGAATTTCAGCAGATGGTCTCAGAATATTACTATGGGATAAGCAGGAAGGAAGCTGGGAGTTCTTTGGAGAGTTCCTATGTCACCTACCAAAGTTTAACCTTGCATACAGTTATGCAGCCTCAAATAGTGGTCCATTTGTTAAGTTGTCAGAAATCCAAGACATGTAAGGATCACCCATCTTCATTGATATTAGCTTACAGTTGTTATAGTCACAGTTGTAAGGGATCCGTGTTGTTTTTGGCATCACATAAAGGAAAAACACGTGCCCCATATGTCTGAATGTCCTATCCAAATAAGAGAATGACCTGTGTAATAGATTGATAATGATGTTGTCTGCACAAAAGTGCATGTAATAGGCAAAGTGCTTTGGTTGGAGTGCTGTTTTCACCACATCTGAGGTTAGTAACCAAGTTTTTATGTAGTTTTCATATCATGAGATTTTAAGGATACATGTCTGTACTCTTTAAGGTTACTATGTTCCATTTTGAACTGCACAATAAAAGTAGTAAATAGTAATGAAAGACAGTAAGTCCAACTAAACTGAGAGGTGACATGGACAGAATCATTTACTGATCCTCCGGGATACTGAAAGAAGGTGTCCTAGAAGTAGACTAGGATGCCTAGCTTTCTCATCAGAAACCCATGGAAAGAATACATGAAAAGACAAAAAACATTTCTGTAAGTAAACATAAAGGGCCTTTCTAACCCTTTTACCTGAGAAAACAGGCAAGCCCCTTTCTTGAACACCCTACAGTTTAAGGGTCCAAAAATCCACCAAATACTTTTTTAGTCTGGTACACCTGGATCTAATACAGGCTGTCTGTGACACTAGGATAGGATCTAAAAACACCTCACAACCAAAAGCTTCTTGAGTCTGGAGGAAGATTAGTGTTAAAGGCTGAAATTACAGGAGAGAGAGGAGTGCCTTGTTTGGGTGTTATGAGCGTGCCTCTCCACTGTTATGCAGAGGATCAAAACTTGCATAGCGAATGCATTTAAATTTGTTATTTGGTTGTACTACCAGAAGAATAACATAGAAACCAAACTTGAACTGGATGTCAGTCTTTCAAAGACTGGGCCTACTCACACGCACATACTCACCTAAGGCTAGTTCAGAGTTACCATTCAATATGACCTGGTGCTATCAGGCAGCAGTACTAACTGAAATTCACAGACAGACATGAAGAAGACAGAAGTATTTTTTCCAAAAAAGTACTCTATACAGTGTTGTGCGTTATTGTCAGTTGTCACAATCAAATTTATTTGTATTTAAAACAAAACTATTAAGCATTTTACCAAAAAATATTAACAATTCTAAATCGTATCATACATAAAACTTCACATTATTTCTGTACAAATGACATATCACTGCCACTTTGAAACAGATACCGTATGTTTGAGGGTAATACAAACAGCGAAAACTTTACAAATTTGAATTTCTACATTATGAAACAACATTGTAATAATGACAATTATATTTAAGCAAAAACACAATAATTGAAATATGTAATTTTAGCATGGTTGTAGCAAATGAACATGAAAAACTGGACATTTTTATTTGGAGTTATTACAAAAATGTACCTGAGATTTTCAAAACCCTGTTATCATTTTGAGGTCTAAGCAGAGGAACTTAATATCTTAATGGCATACTGTTCACGGTCATAGGCTACAATGTTAGTGCCTATCAGTAGCATTTCAGTCATGGCACTTTCAGATATCATACATAATTTCACCATTCTTTTCAGGGAAGTATGATTTAAAATAACATTTTCTAAGAAAAACGCATGTAGGATGAGCAATGTCTGTTACTCCATCTCTATTCAACTCTTCCCACCTTTAAACCCCAAACATTCATGTTCTGCAGACTACCTGTGGAGCTATAAGGCAAACTTTCAAGCAGGATTACAGCAGTAACGTAACATGTACCTAATCACATTGTGAATCTAGTACCCTTTAATTAATTTAATTAATAAACAAAAAGATGCAGTTTCTTCCATATTTAAAAAATATTTAAATCTTCCAGATATTTTCTGGAAACTTTGTGTCAATGATAACAGGAACACAACATCAAAATAGAATTTTAAACTTGTTTTCCAAACATTTAAAGGTAAAAGATTACTATTATAATGGCAAGTACCACACACTATAGAAATAACTTTATTTCTGATTAAACAATTAAAAACACAGGCAACAAACATACAACATGATTTTGTCTGTAATGTAACTACTATTTTAGAGCTTAGACACACTACAGTATAATATGAATGGAATGGATGAAGCAGATGAATTAGGTGTCAGTTTCCAGAAAGTACAAATAAACACCTATAAGTTTTTAAGATCTAAGGTATACATGCAGTGTGTGTTCATTTGGGAGTAACGTTTAGGGGTGTGTGTGAATATAATTCAATAATGACCTCAGTTCATGTAACAGAGTGTCTGATACCTATCAGCACTGTTCTCCTAAAAGATTTTCTGGGATTCTTACAAAGCAACCTGCATTTTTTAAAATTTCTCTTTACAGTACAAAAATATCCACTGATCTACAAACACATATTGCTCCTTTCTGTCTTTGATATCTATTAGCTATGTTTTCTTAAACACTGCAGTTTGCAGAAACTGGCACCTGCAACTCCCGAACTATATTTAAAAATTAAAAAAAGATTACAATATTGCCATTGAAAATTCTTCATCTATATACAAAACAGACCACATTTCCCGTTTGAATTCCTGCACAGATTTGTAATTTCTATTACACTGCTGCATGTATGTGCAAAAGGTCTACACTGTGTGCCACTTAGTCTATCTAAAGATAAGATAAGATAAGATAAGATAAGACCTTTATTCATCCCGAGGGAAATTCTTATGTCATTGGCATGTTAGGTGCAACAAGAGAAATAAAGATAGTACAATCAAGATTTAAAAAGAAAAAAAAATAGTAATTGTGCAAATATACAAAAATATGACAGTTGTGCAAATGTACAAAAATACGACGGCATATGACAAGCATATGACAATTGTGCAAATATACAAAAATATAACAGATTATTATTAAATACAGATTATTAGTCTAGGTTATGAAAAGTGACTTAGTACTTGTTCCTAAGTAAAATGAGCTAGCCGCTTGTGATGACAGGATGGGACTAACATACCACCATAAAGGCTGAAAAAGATCACCTACAGAACGAATAGGAGTTATAAAGCCTTATTGCCACAGGTAGAAAAGATCTCTTGTGGCATTCGGTTCTGCATTTGGGGGCAATGAGTCTTTTGCTGTGTGTGCTCTGATGGTTCCTCAAGGAGGCGTGCATGGGGTGAGAGGGGTTGTCCATGATACTGAGGAGCTTTTTCAGCATTCTCCTCTCAGACACCTCTGTTAGATCCTCTAATTTGATGCCTAGGACAGAACCAGCCTTTTTAATCAGCTTGTTCAGCCTGTTGTGATCAGCTGTCTTCACCGCACTGCCCTAGCTCACAGCTGAAAAAAACACCACACTCTCCACCACAGAGTGATAAAACATTGTCAGCAGTTTCCTGCATACATTAAACAACCTAAGCCTCCTCGTTAGGTAGAACCAGCTATTCCCTTTCTTGAGCACAGTGTCTGTGTTCTTGGACCAGTCAAGTTTACTGACAATGTGTACTCCCAGGTACCTACAGACCTCAACTACTTCAACTTCCGTTCCTCCGATAGTGACAGGGGTGGGAGGAAGAACCTGCTTCCTAAAGTCCACCACCAGTTCCTTTGTCTTTGTGATGTTTAACTGTAAATAATTCTGTTCACACCACCCAACAAAACTTTCCACCACACACTTATATTCCTCTTCCTGTACATCCCTGATACAGGCCACAATGGCAGAATCATCAGAGAATTTCTGCAGGTGACATGACTGAGACCTGTACCTGAAGTCAAATGTGTAGATGGTGAAGAAGAAAGGTGATAGGACAGTTCCCTGTGGCGCCCCCATGTTGCTCATGATGCTTTCAGAGCGGCAGCTCTTCAGTTGGACATGCTGTGGTCGATTGTTTAGATAGTCCATAATCCAGGCTACAAGTGGGGCATCTACCTGCATTTCTGTGAGCTTATTCCCAAGCAGTGATGGCCTGATTGTGTTAAAAGCACTGGAGAAGTCAAAAAACATGACCCTCACAGTGTTCCCAACAATATCCAGATGAGAATGAGCCTGGTTCAGCAGGTAGATGATGGCGTCCTCTACGCCGATATGGGGCTGGTAAGCAAACTGTTGTGGGTCCAGCCAGGGCTCCACCAGCAGACACAGATGTTTCAGTATGAGTCTCTCCAGTGTTTTCATGACATGTGAAGTCAGAGCCACTGGCCTGTAGTCGTTGGGGGTTGATGGATGGGTCTTTTTAGGGACAGGAACCAAACATGCTGTCTTCCAGAGCGACGGGACTCTCTGCAATTTCAGACTCATGTTATAGATCAAATGTAGCACTCCACACAGCTGGGCAGCACAGCACCTGAGGGCCCTGGGACTGATGCCGTCGGGACCCGCGGCTTTGCTGGGATGAAGTCTACACAGTTCCCTTCTGATGTCATCTGCTGAGAGGGACAGAGAGAGGCAGGCTGTGTGGTCGGGAGAGGGAGGAGGAGAAAGGAGAAGGTGAGAAGAGCCGGGTGTGGAGGGAGGGGACGAAGTGGGGTCAAACCTATTAAAGTGCAAGTTTAAGTTGTTTGCACATTCAACGTCCGTATCCATCCCAACACCTCTCTTTGTTTCAGGCCTGTAATGACCCTCATTCCATTACATCTACCTTTATTCCATCATGTGGCAACAATGATGAACCAATCACAAACTGAAAAAATGTACACGTCATTTAGGTTCAGTGACAGTGAATAATAGACTACATCTTCTTCAATGAATATTATTCATTTTCTTGTATGTAATTTCTATTGTCTTGTTAATGAGTTTATTGAATTGTAAAGTGTACTTGAGTATATGAAAGGCGCTACATAAATAAAACATTATTATTATTTTAATTTTTATTATTATTATTATTATTATCTCCTCCTTCAGGTCTTAATTCAGGTTCACATGTGGTGAGACAATGTAAAATATCATCCAGAGTTGGCATTTCCTTCCAATATAAATAAGAAATGAGGTCTGTGTCTAGTTGTGACCAAAATATTGCCATGTAAATGTATTCAAATACATTGGCTTAATAATAAGTTCATTTTGTGCAACTAAAAGCAGTTGACTCTTTTAAGGTAGATGTATAAATAAGAGCATACATGCCATAAACTAAAAAAAATAAGTAGGTCCTGTTTTTCAGGTGTTCTGACTTCAGTAAACTCTTTCAATGCCTCCCATAGCAGGCTATACTCTGCTATTATTACATGTAACAAAAAAATCATTTAACAGTATTCCACTGTCTATTGTGGAGGTATTAAACACACTGGAAAGCAGGGTTGCCCTGCAGAACCTAAGTGGAATACAATGGATGACATTATGTGATAGTACATTGCCAAGAGCAAAGAATATTCCAAGAGCTTCAGAGAACTGGTTTATAGGAAAGCAAGGAACAAGGGCATCCACGCCTTTAAACCATTCAATGAAAGCCTTATTCCAAATGAAAAGGTCCTTTGATAATCCTCTAAAGTCATCCCCCACCTCATCCATAAACTTTACAAGTACACATAAGGATCTGTTCAGAATCTCAGTTTTACTATAGATTGCTTTTTAATGCTGACACAAATGCTTTCTTCAACATGCAATTTGAATCCAGAAAAACCTTCAAACATATTAAAAACCATGTGAAATGTGCATCTCAACAAAATATTAAGTCATCTGTTAATTTTTTACTTCATATCTTCTGTTCTTTGAAGATTGGTTGAAAAAAAGTTCTGAGTAGCATACCAATGTAACAATATTATTAGTAAGAAGTGGAAAGATGATTTGAAAGAACTTAGCATAGTGTTGATATCTTTCAAAGTTTGTAATTAGAACTTTAAAACTTACTCAATAGGTATTATTAAAGGTCATTTGTTGGGGCTGAACTGAAGCCAAAGTAATATTTATTATCAGTACTATCCAGTTGTTACATGTATGTATAAACTAATTAGGTCCCAAAATATATTTTCATTATTTGCTGTATTATCTTGGTTCTTCTTTCTTTTATCACTGCATGAGCTAAAAACTTTTGAGTGAACAGTAATATTGTCTTGCTGAAGATCCAACTCAGCAGAATGTGACTGGTGTATGTGGATCTTAAAAAAAAAAAAAAAAACTAAAAATGCAGACCACACAAGAAGCACAATACTAATTCTTCTTTTTAATAACCACGTCTCTGATGCAAAACTAAGCTCCAAATTGCACTCTACCCCCACAGTAACTCTCATAAATTTTTTTTTTTTAATTTATTGCTCAATGACTTAAAAGAATTTATGACTCTCCTTAACAACAAATTAATACACTAAAAAAGATTACATCATTCAAAAAAATTTGTTTTTTCTTCTCTTTTATAAAAGACCATTTACTTTATCCTGATGCACTATGGTAGAAAACACTGCAGTAAACAAGAACAGAATGCGGCAGAGAAAATATGAATATGTACTGTTGGAGTCCCAGAATTTAAATATGCAAAAGAGAAGGTGGTGGTATTGCTGCTATTGCGTTAGTAGTCAGAAATAACAACTGAAACTAACAAGTTAACTTCAAAATTATCTAAAGTATAATGCTTTATTGATAAATCCTTGTATTTATAAATTTTGGTTAAAGATTAATAAGGCATTAAACAATACAGTTCATACAGGTCTCACAATTGTACCAGAATTTCTTAAGGATATATACCTCTTGTTACAATACATTTGGCCTTGGTTTCAGCATTGCATCTCCTACTGTGAAACATAATCCTATGGTGTTATCAAATGATTTTTTTAATTATCCAGTTAAAGAATCCTGGAATTCCTCTTTATCTTTACATAAAGGTTTTCATTGGAACACAATGTAAAAGCTTCCATATTTTTTTCTATTTATACTCAAGTGATTTCCATACTGAACTTGCTTTAGTTTGGTCAATTTGTACAATTTTGTAATATGAACAAATGGGCACTGTGTCTTTCATACAGTGCACCCGGGAAGTATTCGCAGCGCATCACTTTTTCCATTGTTTGTTATGTTACAGCCTTATTCCAAAATGGATTAAATTCATTTTTGTCCTCAGAATTCTGCACACAACACCCTATAATGACAACGTGAAAAAAATTTACTTGAGGTTTTTGCAAATTTATTAAAAATAAAAAAATTGAGAAAGCACATGTACATAAGTATTCACAGCCTTTGCCATGAAGCTCGAAACTGAGCTCAGGTGCATCCTGTTTCCCCTGATCATCCTTGAGATGTTTCTGCAGCTTAATTGGAGTCCACCTGTGGTAAATTCAGTTGATTGGACATGATTTGGAAAGGCACACACCTGTCTATATAAGGTCCCACAGTTGACAGTTCATGTCAGAGCACAAACCAAGCATGAAGTCAAAGGAATTGTTTGTAGACCTCCGAGATAGGATTGTCTCGAGGCACAAATCTGGGGAAGGTTACAGAAAAATTTCTGCTGCTTTGAAGGTCCCAATGAGCACAGTGGCCTCCGTCATCCGTAAGTGGAAGAAGTTCGGGGGCAGATGGATTGGGTTGCTCCTTCTGAGTGGGTCTTAGGAGTTGGAGAGACCGGGAGTGTGAACAGTTCACCACGTAAGGCTGGGAAGGCAGCTGGGGTCGAGGTGGCTTGGGTGGAGATCCCCAGTGTGAGTGCCCTGGCCATTGGTGACCCAAGTCTCGGTCTGGCAAGGGAGCCTGTATGTAGCGATGGGACAGAAGGCTACCGGACCATTGGAAGGTCAGCTGCACCTGCTAAAAGGGACACTCCTCTGCTGCAAGACCTGTCTGGGATAAGCAGGGGAGTCACCAGCTAAAAGAGGAATGCACCGGGTTTTTTAAACAGCTTACTGGCAGGATTTTAACCACACTTTTATTGGATTTTTTTATTGATTTTAACCTCCAGTTTTCACCCATTTTTAAGGATTATTTATTTATGGAGGGTAGTAAGATGGAGGGTAGACCATCTATGCACGTCTTGTTTATTTTTATCCATGCAAACAACACAATTTAGTTGAAAAAGTGCTTTATATTTACTTCTGATGTTTAGACCTATATATTGAGACTGATATGCAATGATTAAAGGGAACGTGTCCAATCTGATGCTGTTTGCTACAGAATTCACTGGAAAAAGCACACTTTTGTTCAAATTGTTTTTCAGTCCAGATATCTTTTGAAATTCTGCTAGTACAGTCAGGGCTGATATATACAGCACCATATCATCTGCATGTAATGATATTTTCTGTTCATGTCCTTCTCTGAAAACCCCTTTCATGTCTTTTGCATTTAGAAAGTGAATAACCAGTGGTTCAATGGCGATTGCAAATAGCAGTGGTGACAAGGGGCATCTTTGTCTAGTACTGCGTTCTAGTTTGAAGTAGTCTGAGACAGTGTTGTTAATACAAACTGAAGCTTCCGGACTGGTATACGGCAGTTTGATACATGCACAAATTTATGCAAAGTGATGAATAGGTAATCCCATTCAACCATATCAAATACTTTTTCTGTGTACAAAGATAATTAGATCTCTGGAGTGTTGGACTTTATGGGTTAATACAGTAGTTGAATTCAAAAGGTTATTGGAAGTATAACTAAAGATAAGACTATGTATTGCTTTTATGTACATTCATGTTTATAATTCTATACTTTACTCTTAGTGTATTATATTTGTAAACATATGTATCAGGTTTGGGCTTTAGTGAAAATCACTGTATAAGAATACATTTATTGGAATTAAATAATCTGAATTTCTACTGAAGGACAGAGGTACACCTTTTCTTTTTTTTACATTTTATTAACACAATGGATATATATGTCCTTCCAAGAATTTTATGAAAACAGTTTTTCCACAAAAGTGAATCTAGGTACCTGGAGCTGAGAGGCAGCAGACCTAATTACTACTTCACTATTGCCAGACTTTAATTCACAGTGGTAAAACCATTTCTAACTATATTTATTTTCTTCCCACTGTCATATGCTGTTAGAAGCAAACTGTATAAATTACTTTTCTGACATGTTACAGTTATTGTAACTTAATTCCAATTGCTCTTCATGAGGGCAAATTTAGACTTGGAAATCAACTTAAAAGTGTGTCTTTGCATTAGCTTATCAGCAGTTCAGTCTCCAGAATTACAGTGGCCAATTGTACTATTTATAAAATAAAAGCCAAGGCCTGCTTAAACATTGATGATGGAAATTATACCATACTGTACTGACTTTTGATCCTTGGACCTTCTGAATACTGTATTAAATGTCTTGGCAGCCAATAAACAGTTTCCCTTTTAAGTTTGTTGGACCACTAATTTTATATTGGTGACAGAGGTCAAGAACCTAGACCACTTCTTTCCAGTTCCAGTCCTGAGGGTCTCCTGTGGTTGCAGGTTTTTGCTCCAACCAATTTCATTGAGTCATTTTACCTCTTAAGTGGTCTATTTGTTTATTTAACTGGTCTCGTTTCTTCTCTTACTCTGCATTTTGAAAGGAGCAGTAGTGTGAGATTTTCTGTCTTAAGAAATTCAGATGTATTTGTTTTTGTACTATAGTTTTAAGTTCTTAACTCTGTTTTGTTGTTCTGTTAATTCTCCTTTGTGTTGTAATTTCTTTCATAATTTTATTGCAATAAAGGCAGTTAACACCACGCAGAATAGACACCATGGCAAATGAATCTGAATAACTAATATGTAAAAAAGCTTTTGTTAAAAAGAACACTGACATAGTCAGAAAACACTGAACAGGTACAGTACCTGAAAATACAAAACCTTTCCAAAAAACCTAAATGAGTGCTACTTATTGGATGGACATGAATCAAAAATATGATTTCTAGAAAAACATAAAAGTAAAACAAGCTAACAAAAAAACCTAGCACTCTTTCCTGGTACCATTATCTGTGATTTCAGTCTGTATTCTGATAAAATTAAACAAAAGCAATTTTTCTTTAAGGAGAGACAAAACTACAAAGTAGTTCCCTTTTCTTTTCTTAGTGATTATTATTGTTTTTAAGTACCAGTCACTCTTCCAGCTTTCAACAAGTGAAGTATATGAAACATAATGAAGTGTAAGTGCCTTGCTGTTGCCACTAATTTGTTTTATACAAAAAAATCACATGTATCATAACACATGCACAACTAAATGGCAATGTTTGAAAATGTTCATGGCCTCAGAAACAATGCATAAGTGTGACTGCTGTGTGACTTTCCAAGAACCAAGAAGCATTTGAGAAAACAAACGTAGATTAATGAAAAATACAAATAAAATAGTGTGTCTAGTTTTGGCCTGAATCAAACCATGGACTTTTCTTTTTGAATTTTCCCAAGAAATCTAGTTAATGCAAAATGTATATCAGTTATGATGATATAAGTTTGGTTTAGACTTTATTGAATTTATTTGCTTATTGACCATTTTCATATGACGATGTTTGATTTTTGTTGGAGCATTTTGTATTATGATTGTTAGCAAAAGTTGTCTTTTTCTCAATTAAACTAAGCCTGTTGCATAATTGATTCCTGTTTTCTTTGTTCATGCCTATTGTTGGGTTTAAGGTTATTCCCAAGAGTTTTGTGCATTTACTAAAGAGAATCTTTATGCAATTACCTTTAGCATTTGAAAGGGTACTTTGATATGCTCTGGTGCTTTTGTACCATTATAGAGAAATTGTTGACAAATGTCAGTAAAATTATTTAGTAGGCTTAACCCTAAAATGTCGATGGAACCTTAATTAAGAAGTCAAACTACTTTACTTACTGTATATGTCCAATGTGTTGCCTCACAACCACATATCTGGTTAAGTTTAATGCACTTTCTTGGTCCAAGTGGAAGAATTTGCCATACAATAGAGATTTGTTAAGCCTAAACTGAGGTTTGGTGGTCATATAAATTATACACCCACAGTTTTATTAGGAATTGGACCCACTCAATGTGACATAAGGTTAATCATGACCTAACATTATGTTCCATTTGTCAGTAATCTGCTATATTTGTACAGCATTTTGTACAAGGACAAAACACCAGTGTATCATAGGGCACATTTATGCAATCATTCATGCCAGACAAATGTAGAATTAACATAACCAATATATCTTTAACTTATGGAATGTGGGAAATATGACTGACTGACTTCCACTTGGTCTATGTGTTCTCCCACATGAACTGAACAGTGCTTACCTGGTTGCATTACTTTGGCACCACATAACTGATAAAGAATTTATAATGATCACTTGTACTGTTTATTCTGATATTCATGTTTCTTTATGTAAATTTAAGAAAATGTATTTTACTGATATTGCATTATAGCAGTAAATATGTGTAATCACACTGCGCTTCAGTAAAAAGTGTTAATATAAGAAAAAATAAAATAGAAAGTCATGATCATTGGGTTTATGGAACAGTTTCAATGGTAAACCTTAAAGAGGATATGATTGCAAGTATAATGTATTTGTTTCCTCCACAATCCAGATATCACAAACCTAGAAGACTAGTACAACGTTTTCAGAAGTTTTACCCACCAATCGCCCAGATTTATCAAGACCTGAATGGAAGCAAAAGTTTTCCTCACTTGACCTTTTATATTTGAATACAAACATCACTGTTGGCAGTGCACTTGAATCCAGACACATCATTTATTTTTTAAATAAAGGGAGCTGTACCATCAGGAACCCTAACAATTTAGAATTTCTGGTTTTTTTTTCTTTTTAAAAGTTGCATAGCCAGGAGGATAAAATATTTTCAGACATTTGGTTGGAGCAGATGTAGCAGTTGCAGTTACTGACTTACAGATGGCAAATCATTAAACTGTCCTGACAGAAGCCAACTCTAGGAAAGCTACTGAAGATGCATCATTCTAACATCAACGTATGATGGAAGGTGAAGCCTGCCCATATACTACAAATGCTGGGAGCTAGTGATGATACTGAAAATCCACCTATGAGAGACAAAGTCAATCCCTGTGCACTGACAAGAGGAGAACAAAGACATATCTTTGCTACATTTCTCTGGGAAGATCGTAACACAAACATAATTAATTAATGGCCTCCAACTTTCATTTTATTATAAAAGAAGGTTCTGATAAGGAATGGCATCACCCAAGCCATATGGGCTACAGCAGTGGTTCTCAACTTTTAATTGTCCAAAGTCCTTCAGTGTACCAAGCGAATATGTTGGGGCACTTCTACACAGTCCATTTTATTTAATCCTGTACTTTTGCTGCAGGCTTGACCAAGTTACTTATTTTTGAACAAACATTTATTAATAAGTGAAAGCTTACTTACTATTAGTCTAACCGTGTTTCCCCGAAAATAAGACCTACTCTGAAAATAAGCCCTAGCATGATTTTCAGGCTGCTCTGTAATATAAACCCTACCCCAAAAATAAGCCCTAGTCAAGATCATCAGCTGAAAAGTAAGGCATCTAATGCCAGGTTTATACTTCATGCGATGCGATGTGTGTGCCCGAAAACATCCATTAAACTCCGAGGACACCTTGCCACAATATCTCTGAAAAGGATGTTTAATGATTACATCCATCAATACGGAGATGCACCCATTCCGGATGCATCGGTGCAAGACAGAAACAAAATACCTGGATGGGGTACAAGCTCATCGCAAGGTGAACACAATCCCACACATATACTAACGTCATTGTAGCTTCATCAAATCCCCAGACCTTCATGTTTTTGAATGAAAAACTGAACACACTGTGGAAACCCACCAGAAAAACATGCAAACTCCAGGCAGGGATCACAAGGGACGTGACTCCCTGCGAGACAGCAGCGCTACCGCTCTGTCACCATGCCACCCACATATGTGTAACTATTAACAGTATTCATTATTTAATTAAACAAAGTTAATGATTTATCTGTAAAATGTAATATACATATTTCAATGCATTTTATCATGAAAGTGAAATCAAGTATAAATCTAAGAATCCTAAATGTGCAGAGAGCTGGAATATCATAAATTTAATGTGTTCTGTGTGGTGATCTATTGCTGCTGTCAGGTCAGGAGGAAGCCCCAGAAGCACATAGCGATTAACAACTAGGTCGGTTTTAAGATGATGTTTACGACAGTCTACTTTAATGATAAAGTAAACTACAAGGTTAAAGTGGACATTTCGAGGTTAAAGCCGAAATTTCCACTTTAATCACAAATTAGACATTTTCATTATGTCCTTAATTTTTTTTCCCTGTGGCTCCAATACGCTGCCATACATTCTGATGCTATTGTGAAGGTGCAAAAAATAAATAAATAAAAAGACGGCACAGAAGATGGTATGTGAGGCCTTTAAAATATATCGTGTCATTACATTGGGGAATATGCAATGCTTGAATATAAAAGCAACATGAATACATTTGTATGTTGGCATTTTGCTTCACCACATCGAACCATTCATCAAACATCGAAGCAAGCACATTAATCCTGGAGAATCCTAAAAGTGCCTGGAGTAGTAAGAAATTCAGGCTGAAATTCAGGGTTTGAATGTGAAGAGTTATGACAATATTCCAGAAGAAGATGACATGACTGTATTTGGATAAGTGTATATTGTTGTACATGAATAAATATAAGATATCCCCTGAAAATAAGCCCTACAGCATCTTTTGGAGTAAAAATTAATATAAGATCCGATCATGTTTTTGGGGAAATACGGTATTATAAAGTGTTTTTTGAAGCTTAAGACATTTTTGATGCCTGCATGTTTTAAGTTATGTTACTAGTTCCTGAATTTCTTAATCAAAGAATAATATGAGGAAGTACTTTTAGAGATATACAATAACCAGTAATGTACAGATGTTTTTGATAACAACCAAGGCTCCTCACTACTTACTTGGCGTAAGTATTACTTTTTAAATTTAGCATAAAATTATTTCTGAAAATGTTTAATGTTCCCAAAGCTAGCTTCCAATGAAAGGGTCTAGTCCGTCTTGGTTTTTCCCTGCTTATGCCTGCCAATTACACCAGACTATCACCTTTCCTCTTGCAGGTAGTGAGTCTACAAGACGACTCCACATTTCTGTTTTGGGCTGAGCTTGGCTGGGTTATATGTCTGGTCTGACTCAGTAGTCTTACTGGGTGACTTCAATGCTCCATTGGGAATGAACAAGATGCCTGGAGGTGTGTAATTGGGAGGAAAGAAAGGCCTTCCAGATCTGAACCATAATGCTGAGTTATTGAATTTCTGTGGTAGTCACTGGATTGTCCAGAACAAACACCATGTTCAAACATAAGGAGTCTCATTAGTGTACCTGGCACCAGAGCACCTTGTGCCCAAGGTTGATGATAGACTTGAGTTTGTGTTATCTGATATGAGGCCTTATGTTTAGGACACTTGGTTGAAGAGTTGTGAAAAGCTGTCAACTGATCACCACTTGATAGTGAGATGGATTCAAAGAGAGGTGTGCAGGCCAGATAGAATAGGGAAGCCTAGATGAGAAGTTATGGTGTTGTGGTACATGAGGCTTCTGTTTGTGATGAGTTCAACTCCTACCTCCAAAGAACTTCTCCCATACACAGAGTGAGGTTGTGGATATTGAGTCTGAAAGGACCCTGGTCAAGACCTCAGTTAAGGAAGCTGTAGTCTTAACGTGGTCAGGGCATCTCATGGCGGCAACCGTAGGACCTGATAGTGAACACCAGGGGCCTCATGTATAAACGGTGCGTATGCACAAAAATGTTGTGGACTCCTATTTCCACACTCAAATTGCGATGTATAAAACCTAAACTTGCCGTAAAGCCACGCACATGTTCACGCTAGTTCAAACCCTGGCATATGCAAGTTCTCTGCTCGGTTTTGCAAACTGGCGGCACCCAACGTCAAAGCAGTGCTTTTGTTCCAGTGTGGTTTCCCTTTCTTTTTTAGATCCACATCCCTGACACGGCTTTATCATATACACTGAAATGAACCGCATATTGTTTATTAGTTTAAGGCATCTGATTGAAATTAACCTGTAACCATAAAATGGTCCACGGAATATCCAAACTCTCACTGCACCTTCTTCTTTCAGCTGCTCCTGTTAGGGGTTGCCACAGTGGATCATCTTTTTCCATATTACTCTCACTGCACCACTCAGAGTATTTATCCCACTGTATCTGAGTGTGGAATCACAGCTCTACAGCAGCTGATCGGAAAGAGAATTTTCGGTATACAGCATCTAGCACACACTGCCTCAGCCATGCTGCCTATTTGAACTAATCTCATGCGACAAACGCTTCAGAGCCTTTCCTGTAGGGACATCACAGTTCAGAAAAAGTTTCATCCCAAGAACTATAAACGCAATCAATCAGTCCATCAAGTGCTCCTTGTAGAACTGTTTGTACTTATAAGTACAACTAGCAAAATACCCGCGCTTCGCAGCGGAGAAGTAGTGTGTTAAAGAGGTTATGTAAACATATATATACATAAACATATATACTTATATACATATCTACATATACACATATCTACATATATACATATATATATATATATATATACATATAGACATCCACATATATATACAGTGGTGTGAAAAACTATTTGCCCCCTTCCTGATTTCTTATTCTTTTGCATGTTTGTCACACAAAATGTTTCTGATCATCAAACACATTTAACCATTAGTCAAATATAACACAAGTAAACACAAAATGCAGTTTTTAAATGATGGTGTTTATTATTTAGGGAGAAAAAAAATCCAAACCTACATGGCCCTGTGTGAAAAAGTAATTGCCCCCCTTGTTAAAAAATAACCTAACTGTGGTGTATCACACCTGAGTTCAATTTCCGTAGCCACCCCTAGGCCTGATTACTGCCACACCTGTTTCAATCAAGAAATCACTTAAATAGGAGCTGCCTGACACAGAGAAGTAGACCAAAAGCACCTCAAAAGCTAGACATCATGCCAAGATCCAAAGAAATTCAGGAACAAATGAGAACAGAAGTAATTGAGATCTATCAGTCTGGTAAAGGTTATAAAGCCATTTCTAAAGCTTTGGGACTCCAGCGAACCACAGTGAGAGCCATTATCCACAAATGGCAAAAACATGGAACAGTGGTGAACCTTCCCAGGAGTGGCCGGCCGACCAAAATTACCCCAAGAGCGCAGAGACGACTCATCCGAGAGGTCACAAAAGACCCCAGGACAACGTCTAAAGAACTGCAGGCCTCACTTGCCTCAATTAAGGTCAGTGTTCACGACTCCACCATAAGAAAGAGACTGGGCAAAAACGGCCTGCATGGCAGATTTCCAAGACGCAAACCACTGTTAAGCAAAAAGAACATTAGGGCTCGTCTCAATTTTGCTAAGAAACATCTCAATGATTGCCAAGACTTTTGGGAAAATACCTTGTGGACTGATGAGTCAAAAGTTGAACTTTTTGGAAGGCAAATGTCCCGTTACATCTGGCGTAAAAGGAACACAGCATTTCAGAAAAAGAACATCATACCAACAGTAAAATATGGTGGTGGTAGTGTGATGGTCTGGGGTTGTTTTGCTGCTTCAGGACCTGGAAGGCTTGCTGTGATAGATGGAACCATGAATTCTACTGTCTACCAAAAAATCCTGAAGGAGAATGTCCGGCCATCTGTTCGTCAACTCAAGCTGAAGCGATCTTGGGTGCTGCAACAGGACAATGACCCAAAACACACCAGCAAATCCACCTCTGAATGGCTGAAGAAAAACAAAATGAAAACTTTGGAGTGGCCTAGTCAAAGTCCTGACCTGAATCCAATTGAGATGCTATGGCATGACCTTAAAAAGGCGGTTCATGCTAGAAAACCCTCAAATAAAGCTGAATTACAACAATTTTGCAAAGATGAGTGGGCCAAAATTCCTCCAGAGCGCTGTAAAAGACTCATTGCAAGTTATCGCTAACGCTTGATTGCAGTTATTGCTGCTAAGGGTGGCCCAACCAGTTATTAGGTTCAGGGGGCAATTACTTTTTCACACAGGGCCATGTAGGTTTGGATTTTTTTTTCTCCCTAAATAATAAAAACCAC